>NW_010329000.1:0-10797 GCF_000700745.2 Antrostomus carolinensis
GGCCTCCTGAGGGGCTCGCCCCGGTGTCCGGCTCCTACCCGTGTCCCTTGGATTTTAATTGATGAAAGCTTAAACCTTGAAATAGAAGGGGGCTTATGGGAAAGATGGGGACAGGCTTTTCAGTAGGGCCTGTAGCGATGGGACGGGGGAAATGGTTTTAAACTACAAGGGGGGAGATTCAGACTGGATGTAAGGAAGAAATTGTTCACGCTGAGGGTGGTGAAACCCTGGCCCAGGTTGCCCAGAGAGGTGGTTGGTAGAAGCTCCATCCCTGGAAACATTCAAGGTCAGGTTGGATGGGGCTCTGAGCAACCTGATCTGGTTGAAGAAGGCTCTGGGGAGATCTTATAGTGGCCTCCCAGTACCTGAAGGGGCTACAAGAAAGGTGGGGAAGGACTTTTCATTTTCAAAAGGGCAGTTAATGACAGAACAAGGGGAAATGGGTTTAAGCTGAAAGAGGGGAGGTTTAGATGAGATATTAGGAAGAAGTTCTTCACTGTGAGGGTGGTCAGACACTGGAACAGGTTGCCCAAGGAAGTTGTGGATGCTCCTCCCTGGAAGTGTTGAAGGCCAGGCTGGATGAGGCTTTGAGCAACCTGGTCTAGTGGAAGGTGTCCCTGCTGATGGCAGGGGGTTGGAACTGGATGATCTTTAAGGTCCCTTCCAATCCTAACAATTTTATGATTCTATGTCCCTGCTCACTGCAGGGGGTTGGACTGGATGGCCTTGAAAGGTCCCTTCCCACCCAAACGGTTCTGTGATAATGTATACTGGTCGGGAAGTGAAAATAGTAGTGGTCAGGGAGTGAGGAGCAGATGGCTTCATGCTTAACAGGCTGTAGAGGGAAAGAAAACCACTGCCTTGATAAATCTGAAACTGCTACACCTGGGAAATGTGGAAGTGCCATAGCTGAAGAGCTCAGGTGCAAACCTTGAGTAAAAAGAACTGTATCTAATATGTATGCACGTGATCTTTTCTTTTTAAACCAGTTGCAGAAAGATTTGGAAGAGGTTAAAGAATTGCTTACGAAAGCTACAAGGAAACGACTTCGTGATGTCCTGATGACAGAGAAGCACAAGCTAGAGCTAGAAATCAAGAATCAGCCTCCACCGAAGCCAAAAGATGCTGCAGAGGAAGAAAAGTCATCGCTGGGAGGGTACACAGTGAAAATAAACAATTATGGTAGGATTACTGTTCTGAACACTTAGTATTGCTCAGGCATCTCTCTGAGGAGAAGGCAGGGTGGCATTAGTGTGAGTTATAGTTGCCATTTAGTGGTGTAGAGAACCCTTCTTAAGTGTTTATTTCACACTGCAGATGCTACGTGAAAAGCTACTACGTGCTCACTGTGCTGTCCCAACCACAGTGTGTGTTAATTGTGTTTGTGTGATAGTTCTGGTGGGATGTGTTAATGATCCCCAGTGTACCAACTGGTATTTTTCCATTGCCTAGTGCTTAGCGTAGCTTAGGAATGAAGGAGTGAGCTTTGGCTTCTCTGCCCACCATGTAGGTGAAAGGAGAGGGGATTGCTCAAGATACTTGTCATGTGGGGAGCAGGGGAAAAAGTGGGTCAGGGAAGCTGCAGCAAAGCAGACAGCTACCTCTGACTCCCCCTGCACAGACACAGTTGTTACCTTTTTACCAGAGCTGATATGTGGGTTTTCTCAGAATTTGCAGGAACTAGAGAACGGGGCAAAATATGAAAAACTTGCTTTTGCTCTCAAGTTATTCCTGAATAATTAATGTCTTTCCCTTATCTCTGTCTCTGAAGACTATTTCAATAAAGCGGAGATCCCAGTCGTTACTAGGGGACATTGTGGGGGAAGTTGTAATGGAACATAGGAAGTTCATGGAAGAAAGCTAGAACTTAATCTCTTTATTTCACTTGCAGGTTGGGATCAGTCAGATAAGTTTATTAAGATTTACATCTCTTTAAATGGAGTCCAGAAGCTTCCAGCTGAGGACGTGCAGGTGAATTTCACAGAAAGGTGAGTTCATCTCGTCGCATCGCGCCACAGGGGAGAGAGCATGGGTGAAGAACACGATTTGAAATGCAGGAATGTGTTCTGCTGAGTTCTGTTCTGGATCAGCCCTTATCCCCAACTCCCTTTTTTCTTTTTTTTCTTTTTTAAACTTGAGCACTATTAGCTTTTAGTAGCACTTAACACATAAGTCTAGTTCTCCTTAGAGGGCATCAGGGTATTTTCATTTGACAAATGCCTGTTGCACCTCATCACGCTTGACAGGGTGTGTAGTGTTAGCCCTGTTTTTTGATGGTGATAGAACTGTGTGTACTTTATGTAAATCTGCCTTTCCAAGTCTGTAGGAGATCAGTGAGGTAGAAAGAACCCTCAAGATCTTAATTCGTTGTGAAGTCTGGACAGGTCCTCAGTGTTAAATCCAGCTGAAGATTTGAGAGCCCTGGGAAGAAAGAAATTCAAGCCTGCTGACATGCTTTCCCAAGAAACGTGCCTGCTACAGGGCTTTCAGACATTGTTTTTGGTGGCAAGGCAAAATAGTCTTCTGATGATTGCAAAATTTGTGTTGTCCTTCCCCCAATTTCTGGTTCCAGGTCATTTGATCTGCTAGTGAAGAATCTGAATGGGAAGAACTACACCATGACCTTCAACAACCTCCTGAAACCCATCTCTGTGGAAGGCAGCTCTAGAAAGGTCAGTGCACCTTGGCTGTTAGAGATATTTAGGTCCCTCACAAAGCACCATGTTCACGGCCTTATTCTAATTCAAGAGACTCAGTTCTGGCCTTTGGTCCCTCCCTTCTGTCTGTAAAGTCTCTTCACTGTGAACACGATTCTTACTAATCTTTAATTGTCATAACTGTGGAATTATCCTCTGGGATCTGTGGGCTTCTATTCCAAAAGATCGTGTCTGGATATTGTGTGCTTTTTTTAATAGCTCTCCACCAGGATTTCAGAAATAAATAAGTAGCAAATTCCACTAAGCATCCATTTGCATCTTTGTGCTTTTAAGGATTTCTGAGAAATTCTTTGCAATTTTAAGGTCTAAGAGAATTGTCAGCAGACCAAAGTCTTGGGAAGCTTAATCAGCATAATACTCAGAGCAAAATCTGAAACCTGCTCTGCCTTCATAAGGGTGTGTTGCTCCAGAATTGAACACCAGTAACATTTTACTGCTGATGACTGCGACTGGTGACATCACGTGTCCTTGCTGTGCTACTCATAGCACCTTTCTGGGCTTAGGGATGTCTTGGACACCTTGTGTGTGTTCTGTACTCTTGTGCGCTGCACTTAGTGACATCAGATGTGAAGAAATTATGGTTCCACTTGAAATTGCCCTAAAACTAGGACAGTGTAAAATTAAAACAACTGAAATAAATGAGGGTGATGTGCTGGTGATTTTTAACGTGGTGTAAAAGCGAGCAGTGGTCACGTACTTGCTAAGTTGAGCTAAAGCTCCAGCAGACTCTGGTCCCGCTGTGGCACACAGGAGTTCTTTGCAAAATTTAGGTCAGGGTTGCAATTAAAAACAGGCTTTGCTTATAACTTGCAAGCATACTGCGAGATTAAGCAATGCCCTAAAACTAGTTTCTTATCCATAGAGAAATAAATTTTGAGAGCTTCTACTTGAACTTGGTATTCTTGGAGAAGTCTAGCAAATAGAGCCACCCTTTACCCGACAGTCCTGGGTGCTTGTAGCATCCTGAAATCACTGAATGGTGTTTCTGCAGCGCTGTGTCGGTTCTGTATGGGTACCATAGTTCTGTACTAGTATTATGTTAATCATACCATTTAAATTGTCCACCATGAGGTTAACACTTTGTACTTCAAAGCTCAGTAGTACTGTGATTTCTATACGCTACATAGTAATCAATAGCTGAGATAAATGTTTCAGGAAACTTGAGTATTGAAAGAGGTTTATGTTACCAGCTAACCTTACTCACTGTGGTGGTGACAAGCATCCCTTTATGAAGTATTCTAAATTCATGCCTTGCTGTTCTCCCTGCAGATAAAGACAGACACGGTCCTTGTGATGTGTAGGAAGAAGCGGGAGGAAAAATGGGAATGTCTCACTCAAGTGGAAAAAGAAAGCAAAGAGAAAGAGTAAGTGTCTCTTCAACCCTCCATCTTGTTCTCCCACGTTGCTTTAGGACTGCCAGGAGAGCAGGTCTATGCTGCACTGACTGTGCACTCAGACTGTGAGAACTGCTTTTCTGGGGGACAGGCCCTTAATGTGTTTGAAAATCATTAGGTTGGGATTTTTTTGGTGCTAGTAGGACTGGCAGTGGAGGGAGATCTACTTGGAGTAGCTGCTTGCTACTCTTCTACTGTTTATTGCTACTGATGAAGGCTGCATCACAGGAAATACGATAGGTAAGACTTGCAGTGAGAGTGCTAAAGGTAATCAACCAATTAAGGATTCATAGATATTTTGATGGCTGCATTCATTAAAAAAACTACTCTAGTGAGATTGAATTTTTTTTTTTTTTTTTTAGGTTAATCATATATTATATAGAAATACATATATATTCCTTGCAGCTATGCTGGTCAAAATAGCAATTATTTTGTCACTTGTGTGTGAAGTGCCTGCACAATAATCCCAGCATCCTTTTGGCAAAACGAGTATTTGTTTACCTGGATCGTTACACAAAGTCTCAAGTTAATTTGTATCACTTCCAGTGGGAGCAATCCTACAAGTAGCTTAAGCTCTGGATATATAAAGGTGGTAAATTAAAGCAGGAAACACCTGGGACAAGAGACTTGTATATATATGTGTGTGTGTGTATATATATATGTATATGTAGTATATAATAATTTTATAATCTTTTACAATACACACACACGCGTTCTTACCTAGAAGAGAATGTGTATACCCACCTCGAAGCATGGAAACACTCACTTTACAGACAGTTATGCCTGCCAACAACTATTCATTTTGTGTGTGTTTATTGAATGTTTTGCTAAAACTGATGAGTCCTAACTAACCATACCAGAATTTAGAGCAAAAGTACCTTCCCCTCTCAAATGGCATCACTGGAGATTAAGAGAAGGTGACTTGACTGCTAAGGCAGGTTGCTGGAGGGACAGGGTCATAGAATCATAGAATGGTTTGGATGGGAAGGGACCTTAAAGCTCATCCAGTTCCACCCCCCCTGCCATCAGCAGGGACACCTTCCACTAGACCAGGTTGCTCAAAGCCTCATCCAACCTGGCCTTCAGCCTTTCCAGGGAGGAGCATCCACAACTTCCTTGGGCAACCTGTTCCAGTGTCTGACCACCCTCACAGTGAAGAAGTGCTTCCTAATATCTCATCTAAACCTCCCCTCTTTCAGCTTAAACCCATTTCCCCTTGTTTTGTCATTAGTTGCCCTTATGAAAAGTCCCTCCCCAGCTTTCTTGTAGCCCCTTCAGGTACTGGGAGGCCGCTATAAGATCTCCCCGGAGCCTTCTCTTCTGCAGGCTGAACAGCCCCAACTCTTTCAGCCTGTCTTCATAGGAGAGGTGCTCCAGCCCTCAGATCATCCTGGTGGCCTCCTCTGGACTTGTTCTAGCTGCTCCAGGTCTCTCTTGTGTTGGGGGCTCCAGAACTGGACGCAGTATTCCAGGTGGGGCCTTACAAGAGCAGAGTAGAGGGGCAGAATCACCTCCCTCGACCTGCTGGCCATGCAATGGGTCATTTTGTTAGAGAAGTCCTGCATGCTGCCAAGCCTGTCACATTACTATTGCCACCTTATTCTGAATATTGAGGATTTATAGTATGACAAACGAGTCAGCTTGTGCTGGGGTCGGTGAGACTGGTTAGCCCCGTGCTTGGGGAACTTGCTCCCTCTGCTGATCAAATATTTTGAGCTGCAAGTTTTCCTTCCAGCCTGCAGCTGCACTAGTCACTGCCAAGAGGATTTTAAAAAACAGGGTAGAGAGAGGCAATTTTTCCAGAGAGAAGGCATTATGTATAGTCCGGTAACGTGTCATACCCAGGTGCTTCTCAGGTGGGTGGCACTGTTTGTCAGCTGGCTTCTAAAGTTGAGAAAATTGCTTTGAAGTGCAAGGTGTTAATAGTGAGTCAATTAACTTCTGGAGATAACCTGAAAAATAGGAAGCAGAAAATGTCTTCTGGGTTATGAATGTGGTCACTTCTATTTTTATTCACTTGTCACATAACAGCACAGGCAGATATTGGCACTTTCAATATCTGTTATAGTCCTCTCCCATTGCCTAAAATAAATTTGGGGTGGTGCTTCCAGAGTCCTGCTTCCTAAAATAAATTTGGGGTGGTGCTTCCAGGTTCATGTTTACTGCAAAATGCTTCCCATCATCCTTAGTGGGACAGCTGTAGGTGTACTACTGAACTTGCCCTTAGTTTAAGGGGGTACTCTTTAGGATTCTCTGTACTTTTGGAAGCTGACTGAGACTCTCCCCGGGTCTAAAGACTTTGCCAAAACAAAATCCTCACTGTTACCAGTATGTTTCAAACAAATATTTTTGCCCAGAATTGCTGGATATAGCTGATCTTCTCACATGTATCCGTCTTGCAGGAAGGCTGCCTACGACACCTCAGATCCTAGTGAAGGGCTCATGAACCTTCTAAAGAAGATGTATGCAGAAGGGGATGATGAAATGAAGCGCACCATCAACAAGGCCTGGGTTGAAAGCAGAGAAAAGCAATCCAAAGGGGACATACCAATGGATATTTGAAAGTACTCTTAAGGGCCCGCCTTAACACTGATCTTCCATGTGAGACACGCTGTGCTGCAAAGATCATTGTTTACACAACCTTCTTCCAAGCAAAGACAGTCATTTTCCATTTCAGGTTGGAGAAAATATTTAAATAAAATAGCTTATAAAGCATTTCCTTCAGTCAAGTGGTTCACCGTTTCCTGAGGAGTGGAGCATAGGTATATCCTTAACCCCTCCTTGAAAAATCATCTCAGATGAGTGGAGAGTGTTGTGAAACTGAGAACAGAATGTAAAGAAAAGGAATCCTAAACTAGGATGGGTCACGGCCTCTCTGTTGGGAGTGACGGCTGTACCTGTCTGGTTGCTGGGGTTAATGGCACGCTCATGACATGGGGTGTGGTTTTTTGATTACATGTGGGAAACATGAAGTGTAAAGCATGTCACAAAGGGAGAAATGCTGAAGAAAGTAGAACCACTATCTCAAGCACTTGCTAGATGAGCAGAAACAATACGGTGTTAGTCCTGTGGTATTAAAATTTAATGATAACTCTCAGAAATTAATTACTGGCTGTTTAACCAGTTTAATTTTGACAATGCAAGCAGCTCTTTAGCACCTATGCTAACTGTGACCTCCTTGGGGTGTCTTTGAGGTGGCATCAGTCGCAGGAGGGCAGCGAGCTGCTGATGCTGGACAGTGTAGTCGCCCTGGCTCTAACAGTATATGAGGAAAAGAGGGACAAACTGCTATTTCCTTTCAACTTTCAAGGGTTTTAAGGTAACAGAATAAGTTATCGAGATAGCTTGTACACCAAAATCTGACTAAATGAGGTGATGGGTTGCTGTCAGTTTGCTGCCGGTGTGCCTTGTCTGGTGGTAGCACAGTTTCACTTGGCCTGTGCGTTGCAGCCTCCTGCAAGGGAGGGGGACAGAGCAGCCATTTCCCCTTCACTGCCCTGCTTTGAAGAAGAGTACAGGGCAAACATGAACTTGGCAGCAGGCTTGTTATTGTTGTTTCCTTCCCGTGTCCTTCTCATGTCTCCTGCAAGGACAGATTTGTTTGATGTTACCTGATGAATTAAGGTATTAATGGTCTGGACTAGGACTTAGTTGCTACCTTGTTCTTAAAGCACTGGACCAAGTGCTGCACTACAAGCAGGAGATAAATACTAGCATGTTGTAGTTTCTAGTAGGTCTTTCATCCACTTTGTCTGCTTGTTAACATACATATGTTAAGTTTGCATAGCAAGAGTATCTAAACTTGAGGCCTTGTTTTATTTTCAGTTCGTGCTCACCCTCGTTCACGGCAGAACACCACTTTGCCCTGTTGTGCAGTTTCGGTTATGCTTTTTCCCCAAATTACCATGGTGAAATTACTGTACGGTGGCAAAAAAAAATATGCTTAAATGAGCCTTGTGCTGTATGTCTTTATTTCTAATGTTGCTCGTATCACAAACCTCAGCTGAGTTCTGCAACCATCAGGTAGTGACTTCTTGTCCTCAAAACAAAACTGCCTCTCATACAGACCACTTTAGTGCAGTTATGCTGCTGGTTGACAGCTGATACCAGTCACAATCCAGTGAGTTTAATTAATCAGCATGGCTTCTCATCCTTCCCTTATTAGTTTGATATTGATGCTGGACTCCTAGACAGGACAGTCTTCCTTTAATTACTCAAACAGACTGAGCCTGTTTTGTGTTTTCTGCCTGAATGTATATATCCATGGGGTGATCCTCCATGGGGTGAGCTACCACATGGCCCTCTGTATCCCAGACATCTGAGCATGGTCAGCAAAATGACGGAAAACGATTCTGCTGAGCCTCCAACGCCGCTTCACTCCCCGCGGGCGGGATGTCAGGACACACCTATTGCGGATCCGCACAGGGCAGCTGTCCCGGGGCAAGTTCGCAATCTCTTTATCAGCCACTTCCTAAAACAGAAGATCACAGCATAAAGTTTATTTGTGTTCCTCAAGATTTTGAGGGGGCTTATTGCCAGACCTCAAAATCTAGGTGTAGAGTTGGTACCAGCACGGGTTTCTCTATCTCATCAGCATGCTTTGCTATTTGATAGGGAAGTTACACCTCTCTTCCTCACCTGACCCTTTCTGTCTGGGCATCCTAACAGTGCGTGTAAAGTGATCCACATGGAGACCCTAAATTTAACATTGCTACACAGACTGAACAACCTCACCTCATGCCAGTAATTTTAAGTTAGTCAAAATCCACTTGGCTTTGTCCATATTGCAGGGTGGGCTGGTCCTTTAAGATGAGCTGAACTGATATATATATATATATATATATATTTATGTTCCTTATTAACTGCCTTCCCAGGTAATATGCTTTGATGTCAGTAAAAGGAATCTCTCATAGTATACTTTGGAAGGAAGCTACAGGCAGAGGAGGACAAGTCAAAGTGTCTGTTCTAATGAGAAGATGCAAGAAAGGTCTTTCCACGTACAGCATGAGCTCAAGAGTTTTCAGGAAGCACCAGGTGGTAGCAAATGGAATTTCAGAACAAGTGAGCTCAGCAAGGAAATGGAGCCTAAAAGAAGTCACTTGAGGCTAGGTAAGTGTCCCTAACCACAGCATTCTTAATATGCTGTTTTCTGAAGGACAAAAGTGCTCAAAGAATCCTGGGTTCAGTCTGGTAGGAAGTCAGAGTTGGAGGTAAAGGGAAGGTCTGAGGCTGGATTACAGAAACTCCCATTATCTTGCAGGAGTGCTGAAAAGCAACAGTGTAAGGCTATCTTCTAAAGGGATGCTTGCCTTCAAAGGAAGATGGCATCAAGACAGCAGCAGTGTGACTTTCAACTTCAGTAACAGCAAGGTCAGTAGGACTTCCTGTCTTCAGAATATAGTTCAGTTACTGGTTTTGTCCAATTGTGCATCTTATTTGCATATATAGCTGTATATATACACTCTACTACAGCCAAGCACTTACAGAATTTTTTTGGCCTATTAAATTCCTAAAATTTTATTCAGAAAGGAGACTATAATTTCAGAGAAGATTTGTAGTTTAATTTTTAAGACTTTAATTTTGGGGCCCAAATGACATAATTTGTTAGGGGAGGAAAAAATTGCTTTCCTGGAGTCTTCTTCTTAATTCTAAATGCTGTGATAACTTAAGTGACTTCAAAAGGTGACAAAAACAGCTAAGCAATACCAAAAAGCAAACCCAACTGCAGTTCATTTTTTTTTTCTTCCCCTGTAAGGACTAGACTTGCAAACTAGACTTGCCAAGAGATTGGTAAAGTCAATACATAAAACCAGATTGATACACTTTCTCTGCCAGGATATTTAAGGGTGAAAGGATCTCCCCACAACTAGGCATGGCCAGATCAAATATGTACAGGGCTATTTTAAGAATATCTCCGATACTTGCAAATGTTTTCAGTCGTTAGGAAGGAAGGCTGAGAGCAGGGCAATGAATATGTGTGTATTTCAGAATGGATTTAACACACTGCTGCAGCTTTTATATGCTTGTAGCTCAGGCAAAGAGTGAAATTAAGTATTTCTAATTGAACAAAGTGGTGGTTCCAGGTTTTAGAATAAACGTAAGAACAAAAAAATCTAAAGTTTTATCCAGGAAACTATGAAGTAACCATACAATATCCTGTATTACAGGAATATAAGGAAAATGGATGTTAGTGACACCAGTGAGGGGAAAAATGAGACTGCACCGTGTGTAGTGTTAAAAATACTGCTCACAGCAGAGAAATACTGGTTTAAAAACCCAAAACACCAAACAATCTCTAGTCAGGAGAATATATGATTGTCATAAACGCTCCCAAAAGGCCAAGGCTCTGGAGATGCCTGGGCACTAGCACTGACTATGCCATATGACATGATTCTGTGCTCATGAGTTAGGGAAACGCAAGTATTTGTGACCTGACGCGGCCACCCGGGTCTGTAAAGTGGCCATGGTAGCTCAGAGAACATCGTAGCAGTAGGAGCCACGTGTGGCTGGTGGGATGTCCTGGCTGGGGTGGCTGCTGGTACTGGCAGCCCCTTGGGAAGGACACTGCCGGTACCGGCAGCCCCTTGGGAAGGAAGGTTCCGGCAGCCCCTTGGGAAGGGTGGTGCCGGTACCTGCAGCTCCTCAGGAAGGACGGTGCCGGTACCGGCAGCCCCTTGGGAAGGAAG
>NW_010329001.1:0-25256 GCF_000700745.2 Antrostomus carolinensis
GGGAGGAGGGGAGGTGGGATGGGCGAGGGGGTGTGTGAATGACATTTGGGGGCTTTTAATGCCCCAGCAGTTGTGTGACCTGCTGGGCTGTGCGTGCTGGAGGGCTCCTTTTGCTCCCCAAAGTCTTGTTCTCCCCGAAGTCTTGCTCTCCCCACTCTGCGTTTCTCAGAGTTAAAAGGTCTGGCTTAAATATTTTTGTCACAGTGAGAGCTGCTTCCAAGCAAAAGTTGCTGAACCTTTAAACTTTCTTGTCGCCTCGGTCGGACACTTGATACGGTACTTGTAGCACAAGGCTTTTATAAATTTGAAGGTGCTAAACTAGGTTTTCTTCTGAAGTGCCAGAACATGACATTGCATCTGAAATGGAGGAACAGAAAGAAAAGATAGTGACCATATTGATGATGCTATTTTATGTTAATCAAGAAATACTGCAGTAAAATGTCTGTATTATATCTGGTGGAATTGATGGAAATGTAGAAGTGGGCGTCATTTGTAACTTGTAAAAATATTTGCACAAGAGAAAGGAAGCTGTTTCTCTGTAGCTGCTTTAGTTTTAACGAAGCAAAATCCAGAGGAGATGAACACAGTGGCAGGGGGTGTGTAGGTGTCTGTGTGCACATGCATGGGTGGCAGCAGGATCCCAGCCTGTGATATCAAAAACTTGATGCTATGCGCATTGAAGTTTGTACATCTTATTTAAGAAAGTGGCGTGTAAGCCACTGAGGTGTGAGGGATAGCACCATAAACGAATTGGGCTTTCTGAAAAGACAATGCTATTTGGAGGAGCAAAGAATTAAAAGGAAAAAACCATTATCTTGAGCTGCTGGTTTTGTGCAAACTTGCCTTCTCTGGGAAACAGTGGTGATACAAAATTAAAAAGCAAAACAAAAACGACTAAACCACTTTTTTCCTAAAGATAACTGATTTGCATCAGAATTCCTTTCAGATTGATGATGTACATCTTCTACCAATCTAGGAAATCTTTTTTATTTCATTGTACTAATCATTATTTGCTTGCTTATATTTTATTTACTAGAGCTAGTGAATGAATTCAACAAATAGTGGGGGTTTATTCATGCAAGATACTTCAGCATTACAATACATATTGACAACAAAGCCTGTAGTAGTCTGTCTCCATTTGGAGCTGACCCTGGGGAGGACTGTACGTGATTTGAATCAGTTAGTAGGGGAGGCGATATCCTACTGCTGTTTACAATAGCGTTTTCATTAAACTCGATGTTTAATGAGCTTATCACATGCTGAGTCTTTTTTGTCAAGGGTTCTCTATTTTTTTTATTTCCTTTTATTGTTAGTAATTAAAGGTTAAACTGTTTTTCAAAAGCAGTCTCTTTATAGGGTTGTACAGTTGGATCGTTTGAGGTTTTCCTTATTTAATAATTCTTGTGGAAACTTGGATTTTCACTGCAGCACAACTGCTTCTATAGTGTGTTTTGCAAGAACTGCATCTAGCTCATAGCACCGTTCCTGTGAAGGGACAGAGTACCTACCCCTCCCTATTGGTATGCGGGAGTGTCTTAAGCTGCCCTGTGTCTCGTTTGTGCAGATGCAACCACCTCTCCTCTGTGGTGAGTTTCTCTGTGGTGCTTCTCTTACTCTTTGTGCCGTCGTTTTGATAAAGAAAATTCTGAGTCTGTTTTTTCTTTGTGTGTTTTCATTAATTATTAAGGGTTAATAAGTCCCAGCGTTTACTGACCTGTGTTGCTTACCCCCTTCTTTTTCCTAGCGGAGCAGTTTGGTTGTTTGGTTGTTTTTTTTCCTTCCCCTCAAATACCCAAGTGCTGGTATTGCATCTGTCTTACGCTTAGTGAATACATTTTGTTTTAAAAAGTGGAACCAAGTCACTGAATGTGAGACATGGACAGCATGGGGAGCCATGAAATTTCATAAGTATTTGTAGCATGTTGGTTTGGTTCCCAAGCAGAACAGCTGGACTGGTTTGAGAGCAGTTTATCATTGTGAGTTCATTTAATGAAGAATCTTTAGCTACAGTAACTGTATATCCAAGCCATGGCTAGTGACCCTTCTGGTTTAAAAATGAACAGAACAATTTTAGAAGAACTTTACTTTAGTGCTGTTTCTTGAAATATTGAAATGAAAGAAGAAATATCTTAAAAAGTCTTGAATGAATGAAATATATAACTTCCCTTGCTGGAATTTGAGAACTTGGTCTCTGAATTGGAGCAAACAAGTACAGCTAAAGCAAAATCTTCTAAAAATAAAGGTTTGTGAGGAATGTTATAGCATCAGAGTGGAAATGATAGTGCTTTCTTTAAGTTACTTTCATATGAGGTTATGTATGATGTCTTTTTCTGGGGACAATGCTTTTGCTTTCTTAAAGAGTTCTAAGCTGTGAAAAATTACAGCTATTTTTCAATTTTTTCCTTTTTTCCATTTTTAAAAATGGACACCAAAGTATGTGAGATTTTAAAACTTAACTCTTCAGTTGCCGCCCAAGTACCAGAGAACTGGATGCTGAACTTTATTTGTTTCTAAAGCTTTGAAAGAACAACATGGTTAGAAAGCTCATGAATGGCGTGTATGCACTGTGAAATCTGGTATATAAAAATCTCTGTAAATCCTCCCTCGTTAATTAATTATTCTGAAAGAACTCCCTCCCCACAATTAACATGGCAAGTCAGTCCTTAGAAATAATTGAGTGAATAGAATGGGGAAGGAAGTAGTATGTGCTTTCCATGAAAGAACTATTTGTACATTGAAGTGGAAACAAATATCATGACTACTAGGGAAAGGAAGGAAGAATTTTTGAAATACATTGTCAAGAAACAGCAGTGTCACAGACTTTAAACTTCATAGTTTAAAAAAAAAAAAGTTAGAAGAGTAACACCTGGACATGTTTGTGTCTTATTTTGTTACTGCAAAGTGGTTGGTGTGTTTGTTTGATTTATTCAATCCAACCTCTTGAAACTTGTGGTTAAAAGAATCGGGATTTATGGTGTGATGTCCAATTCTTACACTCTTCAGTGAAAACCTAAAAGCACAGCTTGCCTTTTTTTAATTTCTAAAGTATTCAGTTTCACTAATAATTCCAAATAGCTACTTTATTCTAAATAAATCTGCTCAGGGCAGGATTTTCATAGATAATGTAATTGCAAACCGTGTTTTGTTTTTTTTTTAATTACTGCTTCTCCACGCTTATCAGTTTTTACCCTTTCTTGACTTTGTCTTTAAATGTTTCTGATAATAATAATTAGAAGAACTGTGCAGTTAAGGGAAAACTGCTAAGTATATCATGGACACTTAGTTAAAACTATTTTTTTTAATTGCTTTCTCTAGTTTCTGTGTCATGTGGGTTTTAGAGCAGTAGGTGTTTTTTTACCAGTTGTGTTCATAGCAAATCTAGATAGAATGGAGGCAGACAATGGTAAAATACCCCTTCAGCCTTATGGCTTTGCTGTTTGTTTACACTCGTGCAAACCCACTGAGAGTGTTGTGTATGTGACCAAGCCCGATTTGGCCCTAAACACTTAAACACTGAGTAAATGAAAACAGCACAAAGTCCTCTGGAGCCTTTTGGTGGCCAGTGGAGTTTGGGAGGCAGGCGCAGGGTGTGTGTGACATCCATCTGAGGGGTTGAGAATGTAGGGAATTCATGGAAAAAATCCAGCGCCGTGCTGCAAATCCTTAGGGGGAAAAGTCAACCAGCTCCAGATGTTGACATGCTTGGCTGGGAGCACATGAAGTGCTGTGGGTTTAACTCTTGCAGTCAGAGGGCCTTTTTTTTAAAAAAAAAAAAATATTTTTTTTTAACCCTCTGGCAACTACCAGGGGTAAAACACATTTTCACTTCTAGAGACAGGTGAGATGGTGGGAGCAGCCAAGTTGCCCTGCCAACAGTGGCTATCAGCCTACTAAAAGAGAAGTGTTACTTACTAATTTCATTTTTAAGGGGGTGGGACAGGAATTCAGTCATTCTGAAAATACTAGTTTTCCAATGTCTGATCAGTACACTTCTGATAAAACTGAAATAAATTCTTACCAGGGACTAAGCTACCTGTGAAATTGTGAAATCAAGCACTTTTTGTTCCCTAAGACCATCAATCTCACATGTTTATTTCAAAATAAAACAGAACACTTGCAGTTATTAAACACAAGCAGCACCTTGATTCAATTAAAAATATTTGAAAGCTTAACTGGTATGTAAGCAGTTAAAATAGAGTTTCAGCATTAGTTCTTAGCCACAGTGGATTTAAATAGGAAAGTGGATCAATTTTATTATATCACCTTTTATTTTTATCAGTGCCCCTGGATATATTTTTATTATATTGTTTTCCTTGACTAGCACATAGCTGGAGAAGTGCAGCCCTGCTCAGGACAGACCTAAAGAAATTGCATTCATAGCAGTGTTTTACTAGATTTATTTTGTTTTCTGGTAGATGTTTTGATGAGGCTCTCCTGTGTTTCTTAAAGATGCTTTCAAATTCTATGAATTAATTCAGAAAGTGCTAGTTATCTGGCCAAGATACCTGTGGTAGTGACATGCTACAGTATTCTGAACAACAATTCCTTGTGTCCATAACTTCCAAAGCTTTCAGAGTGAAGTTACTCACGGTTTGCTTTGCATTCAGAAGTGCACTAACAATGTCTGGGCACCGAGAATGTCGTTAATAAAAATGTCATTAAAGAATCCGGCTACTAAATAAAAAGTCCAGTGTATACAGTTGACTTGTCAGGTCTTCTGTTTGTTTTGTGCCCCACTGGATATAAAATGCTCCTGGGGGCCTATCTTGTGAAGGTACAGCTTGGATATAGTTGCGCCGTAGGCTTGTCTCATGGCAGTGGCAGCCTCTAGGCAGCTGGCAGCATGCAGGCAGATTTCCTGAATGGCATCTCTCTCCTCAAATGTTGAGGAAGGGCATCAGAAATTCAGTTTAAAAGACTCTTCCAGTTATTTAAATGGGAAAGAAGCAGACAAAGTAGAGAATGGGAGCAGTAGCAGCAGGTCACTGAGCAGCTGACATCTGAACTCTGTGGTACCTTGGGGATTAAATACCTTCTGGACAGGTTAACTGGGGTTTTTTTGGTGGAGTTAAAGGGGTAGTGCCTGCACCGAGTCTCCAAGTACACCCGCCGCGCGCTGTGAGCGGGTGATGGAAGTGTGACCTGTGTAGCATGACTGCAGCTTTTCAGGCTGGTATTAAAAGTACGTGTTCAGTCAGTGTTTTTGTTAGGTTTTCCTTTTGGAATTAAGTATTGCAAGGTAGCATGTTTGCTGGACTCACAAGGAAGACCTAATTACTGTCAGCCTGATTTAACAGTTCTGAAAGCTCATCACTGTGTCTCTAAGCTCTGTGTTCTCTATTTTTATGATTGCATTTTCTACCTTACTACATACCCACATCCGCAGATTTTATAGTTATTCTATAGTTATTCTATATTCTATAGTTATTCCGCTTTTTTCACCTGCAAAGCATTTTACAGATACCGAGCCTTTGTCTTAGAGTGTTCTGAACACATCAATCTATAACTAGAATAAGCAAAAATCCTTTGAATGCTTATCGTGACTATGAAGAGATGCCTTAGAATCACAGAATGCTCTGAGTTGGAAGGGACTCACAAAGATCATCAAGTCCAACTCTTGTCCTAGCATAGGACAGTTCCCAAGATTCAGACCACGTGTCTGAGGGCCTTGTCCAAATGCTTCTTGAATGTTGTCAGGTTTGGTGCCATGACTACCTCCCTGGGGAGCCTGTTCCAGTGCTCCACCACCTGCTGCCTGAAGAACCTTTTCCTAATGTCCACTTCCCCTTGTGAGGAAGTTACAGACTGCGATGAGGTCTCCTCTCAGTCTCCTCTTCTCCAGGCTGAACAAACCAAGCAACTTCAGCCTCTCCTCATACAGCTTCCCCTCTAAACCCTTTGCCAATTTTGTGGCCCTCCTCTGGCTTGTTATACCCTAGTCTTGCATCTTGTCTCTCATTTTGGAAACAGAATACCTCGCTCGTTCATATTCTGTATCATTCCTCTCTTAAAAGTAATCCTGTTTACTTGTAAACCCCTGAAACTCCTCTTAAACACTATATTTGTGTTTTAGTAATAATTTAAAAAAGAAATGTGGCCTCAACTTCGACTCTTTATATTTTTTTTTTAAATCTCAGGATTTTCAAAGTGGTAAGCATGCATTCCCATTCCCCGTTTGCAGGAGGAGAGGGGACCCCTCAGAAAGCTGCATCTGTAGCTGCCCACCAGTTGCCTGCAGTGAGCCCGAGTGTCTTTTGAACTGTCCTCCGCTCCCACTGCCTCCCTGCTTCTGTCTTTCCCACTGAGACCCAGCATTCCCCATCCCCCCCTGGCTCTCAGCCCCATTTTTTGCTCTACCTTTGTCTTGAGTCGTGTCAGATGGAGATAGAGATTTCTGTATGTCGGAGGGTAAGCACACTGGCATTAATGCAGGACTCGGGAGGGACAGAAAGGGAGTCCAACGGGGGCCACAAAGATGATGAGGGGCCTGGAGCATCTGCTGTATGAGAAAAGGCTGAGAGAGCTGGGACTCTGCAGCCTGGAGAAGAGAAGACTGAGAGGGGATCTCATCGATGTCTATAAATACCTGAAGCACTGGGGCCAAATGAATGGGGCTGGGCTCTTTTCAATAGTACCCTGTGACAGGACAAGGGGCAATGGGCACAAACTGGAACATGGGAAGTTCCAGACAAACTTAAGGAAAAACTTCTTTACTGTGACGGTGCCAAAGCACCGGAACAGGCTGCCCAGAGAGGTGGTGGAGTCTCCATCTCTGGAGGTGTTCAAAACCCGCTTGCACGCCTTCCTGTGCAACCTGCTCTAGGTGATCCTGCTTTGGCAGGGGGGTTGGACTAGATGATCTCCAGAGGTCCCTTCCAACCCCTACCATTCTGTGATTCTGTGATTTATAAGAGTCCAAAAATATTAATAAAATAGGCACATCAGTTTTTCTTTGGTAACCATCTTAAGATGAAAAGAGAGTTCAAAAGTGTTACTGCTACTGCTTCTAGCTGTGCTTACAGCCTTATTTCCCTTCAATTACTGAAGTGTTCTTGCAGTGATTTATTTTTGCTTGTGGAGTGTTTTGGTGTTTGTAAGAGGCATATCATCAATGGAGTTATAATCCTAGCTTCTTCAGAAAAATGTCCATTTCTTCTTACCCCGCTTCTTCACAAATTACTTGGTTTGAACACCTCTGCTTTAAAATGTTCAGGGCGGGAGTTAGGGTGTTATCAGAGGTCAGACTTGTAAGTGAATTAGGAGTTAACAATTAAAGGAAATAATTTCACACTCTTAGATAAAGGGAAATATAAAAAGCTTTGCTTATGTCAACTGGGAAACAATAACCAGTAGGCTTCTGATAGTGAATGTAAACAAAATTTGCCTTCAGCATAGCTATTAGAAGCCAGTATACTTGTAGATTTACTTTTGCTTATTATTTAGTTGTGTTTCAGCCTTACCTAGAGGGCATTGTCTTATGTGCTCATGAAGGTGCTGTTCTTTTGAAAAAGGACACAGGGAAGCATCTAAGCTGGAAGGGACCTCTGGAGATCAGGTGGTCCAGCCCCTGAACAAAGCAGGGCTAACTGCAGAGTTAGATCCGACTGAAAAGATGCATCAGATAAAAAATAAATCACTTTGGGGAATTAATTGATGCATGTACTTTTGAAAGCTGTGTCCTGCACACCTTTGGGCATCAAAGTAGCACATGTGCAACTTGAAAGAAAGAGGCCATGCCTTTTTAATGTTTAACATTGATTTGTTGTTGTTGTTGTTGTTGTTGTTGTTGTTGTTGTCTTTGCATTCCAACAACTTTGGTCAGAGAGGAGAGCACGCTCACTCATGCCCTTGCACTTAAACCTATTGCACAAATTCAGGGGTCAAGAACAATGTTAAACTGAAATCCTGGCCCAAGTATCCAAGCCCAAGAATCTTTTGGTGTCTTGAACGTGCCATAGATTTTATCTTCACGTGCTGTCCTGTTCATCATCAGGTGTGTTCATCACACAATTAGTACTATTATTAAAATTCTCGTTATGGGCAACAGCAGTTTTACCTGCTCATTTTTTGGGTTTAAGTGGCAGAATTTAAAGGTTTAGTATCTTTGTTCCTTTCCACCTTTTTCCTCCAAAGTTACTTGTTTGGGGCGTGAGGAGCTTGTGGTTTTGTGCTGTAACCTGGCTGTGTGCTGGCTTCTTAACTAACTGCTGCGTTTCAGGGGGTTTAATGCATATGCCAGCCTGTGAACTTAGGCAGCTCATGGCCAGAGGGAGTGATAACACTTAAATTGTCCCAGCAAGACTGAGAAGGTGGTTGCCAGTGTCCTGAAGGTAAAACACCAGCAGTGCTCAAGGAAGAGATAATGCAAACACAGGCGTGTGAGCAGGGGAGGGTAGGATGTTACCTGCCTGTATAGTAACAACCTCATTAATTTTAAGTGATGTGGAATTGCTGTAGATGAGGTTTCTGTCTGACCAGAGTGGTGGTGTGATGTATGGGAGAATTCCAAGCTTCATGATCTTTGAAACAAATACGTTGTAATGTTTGGGGTTTTTTCAGGTTTTCAGAAAAATAGGAAATTTCCTATGGGAGTTTTCACACCTTACTGTTCTTCTGTGACAGAGCTGTAAAATGAGCTTTTCTTTTCTTGTCATCATTTTAGGTCAACACACTTTTTAAATTTATTTTTTTCCCTCAGAGGTCTCTCTCTATGTAAAGGATACTGAGCTTTGCTTCAGGAAAAATTACGTACATTGTTCTGTATATTCTTTGAGTAATGATAAAATAGAACTAAATTTTTTTTCTCATCTAAGTTTGCCTTAAAGTAAAAAAAAAAACAACAAACAAAACCCAACAAAAAACCTGCAAAAGAAGGAAAGAGAATGAGATAGTATAAGCTTGAAAGGGGCATTTACAAATAAACTTTGGAAAGACCCATACAATTATATGAGGAAGGAAAGGAATTAAGGTAATCTTAGAACAAAAACTATTTTTTTAACAAAAATAATAATAGCACATAGTTTAGGAAAGTTTGATAAAAATGAAAAAAATGTATATTTATATAAAGGTATAATATAACATTAAATTGAGAAGAGAACAAACTTTTTTTTTTTTTTTAAAACAGGGGGACAGACAGAACATTCCAGTGTGACTGTGAAGGAAGACACTGAAACTATGGAGACAAGTCCATCTGACTCAAACACCAAGGACAATGTAGATGCTGAGGAAGAGGATGCTCAAACTGTTAAACAGTTGTCGTCAGAAGAAGACACAGAAGACCTTGACCACACATCTGAGCCACAGTCCTATGATCTGGGTTTTAAAAAGGTTTTTAAATTTGTTGGATTCAGATTCACAGTAAAGAAGGAAAAGACGGGGAAATCTGAACCAGTTCAACTGCTTACTGTAAAAACAGAAACACAAGTCCCTGAAGGAACTGATGATCAAAAAGAAGTCGCATCAGAAGAAGTAGCGATGCCTGAGGATGCGCTCCCTGCAGAAGACAACACCAAAGACACACTGAAAAATGAAAAACCAGAAGATGAGTCTCCGAAACCACCAGAAGCAAATGAGACTTGTTCTCAATCAGCTGCCTCAGCCACTGATACCGGATCACCGTTAAGAAAATTTTTTACTCAGGGATGGACTGGATTAAGAAAAAAGAAGAGTTTTAGGAAGCCTCAAGAAGATGAACTGGAGTCTCCTACAAAAGAAGAGGAGCAAGAAAAGGAGGGGGCAACGTTAACAACTGAAACGAGTGAAAAGGAGGAGAAATCTGGGTTTGAGAAGCAAGATGAAGAGAAGAATGTGACAGTGGTAACTATTGAAGCGCATGAGGAGGAGCAAACTGAAGGTGAAAAGCAAGAGTCAAAAAAGACTGTGGCAGCCATGGGAGTCGAAGCATGTGAGAAGGAAGAGCTAATCAAGCATGATGAGCAGGGACAAAAAGAGGATGTAGTAGCAGCAGCAGTTGTTAAAGAAAGTGCAAAGGAGAAAAAAGCTGAAGAAGATGATCAAGAAAGGAAACTGGTGGAAGTTCCAGATCTTGGTATAAAGGAAGAAAAAACTGAAGAAGGAGAGAAAGAAAGTGAGGTGACAGAGGAACCACTAAAGACAAGGTACGTGGTACCTGTTACTACTGACAGTGTGAATGGAGAACTGAAAACATCCTCAGAAGTCCTACCTATGGGAGAAGAACCGGAGTCAACTGGAGAGGACAGAACTGAAATAGCCTCTGAAGGGAAACCTGAAGCAGTATCTTTGGCAATTGAAACTTCTAGTGAACAGCTTAAAAAAACTGAAGGAAGAGAAGGAAATAAACCTGCTCCGCTAGGATAAAGAAACTTTTGATGAAAAAACAGAGGAAAAAGAATTGAAAATTTCACCCACATCAGAAGACATCACTGGAAAGTTAGACACTCAAGGAAAAGCTCAAGATGGAACCACAGAGAAGAAGGAAAGCAAAGAGCATGAGACAAAACTGAGTCCGAGTGCTCCTGGATTTAAGTCCTTTTCTACTTCTGAACGTTCAGTTGACACTACAGAGAATGATCAACAGTCACTCAGACCCACTGAGGAAAGTCTACAGGGAAAAACTGATGTGGTTATGACTGATACTCTCAAACCAGATGAAATAACCACAGAAATAACTCCTGAAGAGGCAGCTGGAAAGAGGCCTCCAGAAGGCATCACAAATGAAGCTGAATTGCTGTCATCTCAAGAAAAAACTAAACTGCAAGGCAGCCCTTTAAAGAAACTCTTTACAGGTACCGGATTAAAAAAACTGTCTGGAAAGAAGCATAAAGGCAAAAAAGAAGAATCTAAGTCAGGGGAACAGGGTGAACTAAATCAGCACTTATCAGATTCCCCAGATAGCCCGGAGGAACAAAAGGGTGAGAGTTCTGCTTCTTCTCCTGAGGAGATGAATGAAATTCCTTCTTTGGAAAAACCTGTAGATGGAACACAGGTCACTGAAAATGAAGATGCTGCAGTTTCAGATGTGGAGCGAAAAAGAGAAAGTGTTACGCCCTGGGCATCGTTTAAAAAGATGGTGACTCCCAAGAAGCGTGTCAGAAGACCTTCTGAAAGTGATAAAGAAGAAGAAACTGATAAGACAAAGAGTGCTGCAGTGTCTGCAACTGAAAATGCTGTTGATGAAAATCAGGGAGAATTAAAAGAAAATGGGATGGACCAGAAACCAGAGAAAGCCACAGAAGAGCCCAAAAGAAAGGTCGACACCTCTGTGTCCTGGGAAGCTTTTATATGTGTAGGCTCTTCAAAGAAAAGAGCCAGGAAATCATCATCATCTGATGAAGAAACTGAACATAAGCTTGGTCAAGAAAGCCAAAAAGTGGAAGAATCTGGACAGAGCAAAGAAACGGCAACAGATGCAGTTCTTACTAGTTCTCAGGAGAGTGATCAAGGACAAGGGAATTCTTCCCCAGAACAAGCTGGAAGCCCATCCGAAGGTGAAGGTATTTCAACATGGGAATCATTTAAAAGGTTAGTCACTCCAAGAAGGAAATCCAAAACCAGAATGGAAGAGAGAACTGAAGACTCTGTTGTGGGATCTAGCCTGGAGCATTCAACATCAGATGGTGAGCCTGGAAAAGATGAATCATGGGTTCCATTTAGAAAACTGATGCCTGGGCGTAGGAAGAAAAAGTCAGATGGGAAACCGGAACCAACTCATCTTACACAGACAAGAGAAGACATGGCAGAAACAACTGAAGAAGATTCAGATATTCCAGCTGTTGTTCCTTTATCCGAGTATGAAGCAGCAGAGCAGGAGAAAATTGAAGCCCAGCAAGTGAAAGATACCGAAGCAATGAAAGAACCAACCTCAGAGGAAGAGAGAGCAGAAAAATTAGAGGAACATGAAGGGCTGGTACATGCAGTTACTGTTACCGTTGTGGAAGGGGAAAGGGCAGTTACCAGTATTGAAGAAAGGTCACCATCTTGGATATCGGCTGCTCTGACAGAGTGCGTTGAGCGGGCAAAAGAAGAGGAAGAGAAAGAAACCGAGAAAACATGTGAATCAGATGTTGCTGTGGAAGAAGCAGTGGTAGCTGCTGAGACAGCACCAGAGACAAGAAAGGATATAAGTGATGACACCACAGCAAGTGAGCTAGAGCTAACCTCAGAAGTAGTGACTGCTCTGGAGGAGACAGCAGAAGCTTCCTGCGCTGAAGAAACAATGGAAGTGTCCATTGCTGAGGAGACAACTGAAATGGTTTCTGCTGTTTCACAGTTGTTAGAAACCCCAGATACTACAGAGGAAGTGACACCCGTACAAGAAGTAGAGGCCACTGAACAGAATTTAAAAGAATTAGACAAACAGACAGAAAAAGTTCTTCACGAAGTTGCTGAAAGAGTCAAGTCAGCAGATGTAGCCCAGCTGGTTAGTGAAAGAACTGTGACACCAACTGTAATTACAACAGTGCAAGGAATTGAGTCAAAAGTGGAAGGTGATGCTAAAGATGGGAAAGTTACAGTTCAGGAAACTGTTTTGCTTGAACAGTCCTTGAAAAAAGAAGAGCACAAGGAGGATGACCTCCAGGCCCTGGAAAGTGCAGGGAGCATTCAGGGCCAAACCAGAGCTGAAGAGAGTGTTCTACAGGAAGGTTCAGAGAGAAGTGAGATACCTGCTGCAACAAAAGAAAGCACAGAAGGATATGAAAATGTAGATGTATTGAGAGATGAAAGCCAATGGCAGACATGTGAAGAACCAGTAGTAGAAGACCATGAAGAAATATCTGAAGTTCAGAGGACAGTAGAGGAACCTTCATCACAAGATAGAGACTTTAATATTATCAAAGCAGCTACTCCCGAGGAAGAGCCGTTTACAAAGCAGGAGCCTTCAGAACAGGAGAAACTGCCCATAACGGATTCGACAGTAGATGAGAGAGGAGATGAACATACTCCAGAAGTGCAGACTGCAGTAAGTATTGTTCATCTGTCAAAGAAAAAAAATCAGCAGCATGCAATATATACATGATCCACCTGGTACCATACATAGCAGATGGTACCTTCAGTCATAGGCAGAGGTACGACTGTAGCTGAGGTACTTCTGCAAAGGCGGGAAGAGAAATGCCACCACTATCTTCAGCTTTAAATGTGCAGGAGTTACTGTGGCTGATGTTTTCTACCTTCTTCCCTACCTCCCCACCATCTTCTTGGCTTGATCTTTGTTTCAAGCACTGCTGGTTGTCCCTTGCTTTAGGCTGCCCTTAGTTGAATGAGCTGTGTGTCCTGAGAAACTGAACACAGGCTGGGATCTTAGTGACCCACTAATCTCAGTGTCATCACTTCGCGCTCTTGCCATAACCCTCCTCCTGGTTGTTTCTTCTGGTGCTTTTTTACCCAGAACATTCTGGGTCATTCCTTTTTCACAGATCTGTTGCAATTCTTCGCAGGTGCAGGACAAGACAGAGGATGAAACCTCTACCTTGGGGCTTCCAGCTGAAGAGCCTGTGCAGCTTGAAGGAGAGGACAAAACCCTCACGGTGGGACAAGAGTGCACAGAAGCAGCTGTCACTGTGGTCCCCATTAAACCTGAAAGACAAGATGAAATTCCTGACTTAGACTCACAAGAACAAGCTTATACTGAAGGAGTTCCTAGCAGGGTATCTGCTCAGAGGGAGGAAGATGGAGATGATGCTGTGATCCTTGGAGTAAAAAGCACAGAAGTCACTGTTACTGAGGTTCCTTCACAGAATGAGGTAAAAACTTCTGCCCCTCCTTCAGAAACAATTGGCTCAGAAGCAGCTGCAGATGCTGAGCAGAGTGTGAGGGATGAGGCTGGCAGGCAGGTTACAGCAAAAGATTCTGTGCCCATCCTAGAGCCACAATGCAGAGAAGAAACAACTGAGACCCCTTCCCAGAGTGATGAAACTGAAGGTGGCAAAATGGAAGAAGCTATGCTGGAAACTGAAACACACTTAGAGAGCGACACCACTATCACTGAGGCTCCCGCTCAGGCTGAAGCAGACAGTGTATCTAATTTAGCACCAGCATGCCCAGATATCACTGAAAATGGAAGCACTTTTCTTACTGACATAAGTCCTAAGAAATGTGAAACACTAAGCAGCTTAGTTGAAGAAGAAACTGTGGAGGAAGAAGAACAACTCATAGAAACCTCCACCTGTCAAGACTTCCAGAAAGAAGATAACAAAAATGAGCAATTGATGGAAGGAGCTAAAGAAGTATTTGAATCTGGAAAACAAGAAGCTGTGAGTGGTGATGAATGTTCAACTGCTGTCCAGCAAGAGGTTTTAACTGTGCAAGAGGAAGGCTCTGACTCAGCCTTCCTACAAGCTGAAAGCTTGGAGCCCTTGAAAGCGCCTGTGCCTGTAGCAACTGCAGCAGTTGAAGAGCACGTCGTGGCCGAAGCCATAACACCTGCAGATACGACAGCTGAAACTGTGCAGCCCTTGGCAACCCCACCAGACCAAATGGCTTCTGAAGAGGTCCCAGTTACTACTGTTGAATATTCAAGCTGTGGGACTGCAGAGCTTGGCAGTACAGGAGCACCTGAGCCTCGGGTAACTCCTGCTTCCATGAATGGAATATCGGAGGAGCAAGAGAGGCCCCAGAGTACAGGACAACCCAAACACAATGGTATTCCTCTAAGTGACAGCCTGTCTGTCAGCCACACGGAATTTGAGCAGGATGTTGTTCCGACTGTGACTATAGAGACCCAGAGTACGAAAATCGTATTGAATGCCATCCAGACAGCTGTCCACAAACTTGAAGAAACAGAAGTGTCAGCTGCCTTTGAGTCAGACCAGCACATTAAGTCCACAGGGAAAAGCTCATCAGATACAAATACACCTGAATTTCTGGAAGGTACACAGGTGGATCATCAGCCTCCAGTAAAAGAGGAAGAGATACGGAGTAAAGAACAAAAGCTCCAGGAACCAGGAACAGTGAAAACGGCGACCTTAACAGAGTCTGCAGAAATTCATGCAACTGTAGAAACAACAAAAGACATGCTGATAATTTCTGAGATGCTGAAAGATGGACAAAGTCCGAATTCTTTAACAATTGTCACTAGCCCTGAAGATGTTCCAAGGGAAGGTGTGAGACTTCAGAAATCAACGCTAGAACTGACTACTTCGGAAGAGTCAACCAAAGACCCCTTGGACATACATGCACCAAAATTAAAGGAAAAAGAGGTTGGGCAGATTATGGAAATCCCAGACCAACATACAGGTCAGCAAACATGTAGAGAAAGTGAGGAAGAACAACATCAGCCACCAGTGGAAGATGGGAAAACAGAGACATGGGAAGATGGCAGTTACCAAGAAGAAACATCTTGTGATAGTCCGCAGAGTCAGAACTCGGTGGCTCCTGAGGCCTTGAATGTAAGTAGCATTTTTAACCAGCAATTTTTTTTCTTTTTTCAAAATATTTTTGGGTGTCTGTAAAACTGTTGTGTGCCTAATTTTATTTATTTATTTATTTTTGTTCTGGTGAAAGGCACAGATTGGTTGGTTGGGGTTTTTTGTGTTTTTTTTTTCTCCTCACTTTACTGCCTCTCTGGCTACTCAAGAGCTTTTTGTTCTGTACAGGTACCCTCATTTTCATGGCCTTTGACTGAGCCTGTAGTTTAGGGTGATGTTTCTGGGAGGTAGAAAATGTGGTTTCCAGTTTTTCTGGATATGCTCTCACGTGGCACATGTTTAATGTATGGGATGTAACACGCAAACATGCTTCCTCTCCAACAAGGGTGTGAGCGTTGCCTTCCATGGTAAACCTGGAGTGCCTCGTGTGTCAGAAATAATAAGTACAGTCTCTCCCTAGCATATTTACTGCACTTGCTTAACTAAGTCATGAGACCTTTATATCTGTCTTTGAGAACTGCTCAGGAAAAGAAGATGGTCTTGAGAGAGTAAGTTGTCATTAATAATGCTTTTTTTACTGTCATCTTACTTTCAGATGTGCTAAGCATCCATGTGGCATTCGGAGACATGCCAGTCCTACAGAACAACTGACAATCCTGCGACAGAACCAGGAGCTTTATTCACTACCCTTTATTCTTGGATGCTAACATCTGCTCATTTTGAAGACCTCACCTTTTTTGTCATTTCTGTTAAAAAACCGATGCCTTTAATGTTGGCTGTATCCACACGTGCATTCCATTCAAAGGTCCTTTGCCTCTGCCCCAAATAGACCGTTTAGACTGGAGATGCACAGCTGAGTGAATGGACAGACCACTAAAATTTGTGCCACAGTTATCGCTGTCCCGTCACTTAACGTGTGTCCTGTTTGTCCCATCTCCTTGGATCCCTTCACTCATCCCTGAATCCTCCTGCCTTCTTTCTGCAGACTCCCTTACCCGGCACATCTTAACGTAGCTGCCTTGATTTGACCTGTGAGTGGCCGTAGATGCTGCTCCACTTGTGTGTGAAGGGGAAGAGGAGGGATGACTGATGAGAACACAAGAGACTTCTGGCCGAGTAGCAGGTGTGTCTTTATCAAACAGCAGGAACTGGATCACGCACAAATTCTTGAGCAAGATGCTCGAGGTTGCTGCCTTTCAGTCCTATTCAGGTATCTCTGTCCATCCTTCAGTTGTGTTTGTGCAGGCCTGATTTAGTCAGAAATTACTTCTACAGTGTAGCTTGAAAGGAGATTGAGAAAACCCTTCTGTTATGCCAGACTTCACGTCTCAGGACTGGACTGTAATGTGTTGAATATTTATATGTATGTCTTAAACCCAGTTCTGATTTTAATGTAGAACTATGATACTTCTGTACTATTTAGGCGTACCCTTAAATGAATTTTGTAGACTAGCCTGGAGAGGAAATCGATACCATTGGAGCGGAAATTGATTACGTGTAGTTTCCTATTTATTGTTCCAGGTTTTTCCCCTGTAAAATCTCTCAAACACTTGGCTGTCTTGCTTTGAATATTTATATGTATGTCCAAAACCCAGTTCTGATTTTAATGTAGAACTATGATATTTCTAAAGACAGAAGGAGAGCCCTGGCATGTGTCAGATCCACCAACCATTTCTACTTGCAGACCTCCCTGGTTCCTTAGAACCCTCCGGACTTCCCATTTCCCTGCTGTCTGGCTCATGTAGCAAGGCCAGCAGTACCACAACCTTCAAATCACACCCCTCTCATTTCAGTGTCTGCTCATTTCTGTGGTTGCCCCATCCAAACCCAAGCCTTTACCCACACCTACACCATCTAACATCCTTCCTGTATACCAGCTTCCTCCTTTCCCAACTCATGCCTGAACCTTTCCCACCACAGCATTTCCTGAAATCCTCTCCGCTCCTATCAATCCCTGTCTTCACTGAGGGAAGAGTAGGAAGGAGGGTAAGGGTTTGGCAGTGAATTCTGCCTCAGATTGCAAAAGCTGATGAGAACTTTGGGGTGCTGAGATCTTCGAAACTTTCATGTGAGGTGGATTGGACTGACAACAGCTGTAGACAGAATGAGCAGGGTGATTTAATGATGGAAAGAAGCCCCAAGACTGAGAGTCCTGGGATGTCCGTCCCCAACAGGAGTTGGTCCTCTCTCTTGTTGTTTACATTAAAATCAAACACTGGGTACAAGTCCATACTTCCAGCTCTGATTTCTAAAGTGAAGGTTACAGGTTGCACTTTGTGAAACTGATGCCCATCAAGTGGAACAATAGCTCGCTAGCCTACCTGTATAGTAATTTATTTTAAAATCAACTTTTAGTGTACAAATGCTCTTGTTACGGCAGGTGCTTGCCTCTCCTTGAGGCTGCACGTACAGCAAGCAATGTGACTGATTGCACTGGTGTGATTGCACCATGTGGTGCTGCCCTGCGTGGAAGCATCTAAAGATTTTTTTTTTCCTTACCTCAGAGCAAATTATATAAATATTTAAAGCCAAACAATGTGGTTTCAAACAATCCAGTCTGTCTCTGTCCATTGTTAGCGGCAGCTTTCCCCCCTTAGCTTTGGGCAATTCCAACCACCTCAGTTGGTTTCCACAGGTTTAAGTTGGCTTGCAAGTTAATGATGCTCTTAATAACACCTCACAAGTGCAAATTTGGCTGAATTTGTACAAATTGTATACCTATGTACGTTAAGCCATATTGCAATAACTGCAGCAGGTAAAATGAAATAACAATAGCATGACCTGTGTAATCCTGAATCTTAATATTTGTAGCTCCAAAGCTGTTAATAATATGTAAAGTTAATTCTTGTCTGAGCCTCATTTAAATAAAAGCTAGCTTTACCACAATGTAAATTGTCTGTTGGTAGTAATTGGACAGGCGAGTGCTTAGACTTGCCCATTTTCTCTATTAATCCAGGGCCTAGGTAAGCAATGCAACAAACTTAATGATAAAACAAATACAAAAGCTTCTTCTTATAACTGACAGCTAAAAAAATACTGCACCCAGAACCACGCTAATGGTGCAAGGAGCATGCCTCCACACAAAGATACTGTTTTGTTCCAGCGTATTGCTTTGGCCTCTGAAACTCTCATTTGAGACTGTGACTTCTGGCTTGTGCTTAAAAGCTTGAAGCTTTCTCTAATCCAATGTACTGGGTTACCAAATTTGATTTTGTGTTTTTAAGGTAGATTTTCATTGATTAAATAAAATACAACTACAAATTTGTTCTAACGTGTGTATGTGGTGGTCTTTTCAGCTTGCTTAGTGTACATTATTTTCTGATGGTTGCTTCATCTTCAGAGTTAAAATTGCTGCTGACAATTCATTTTTTGTTGACTGACATTCAGCTTTTGATGTGAATTAAAGAAACTAATTACAGTATTAAATTGTGAGTTGATTGCAAGTTTCTATAAAATACGCATACTTCAGAAGTAATGAGAAGTGAAGGAAAAATCCTCCATTAAATTCAAGATAGGTAACAGTATTCAGTGAGCCAGAATGAAAAATCAGTAACTCGTATGCCTTGCCAGTGTAACTGAAGTATAAAAAAAAAAACCAATAAAGCAACAACATGAATGTCCACCAAAAATTTGTCAAGAGTAGTAGATTAAGGACTTTACGCCCATAAGTGGCATCTTCTAGGCTCCCCTAGTTCTGCTTAGCTGGGATATACTAATGGCACCATCCATCCAGAGGTGCTTGTGATTTATGTTCACAGACCTTGGACTTCAGACATTAAGGTTTTTCTAGCTGTCTGTGTTCTGTGGCTGCGGATGTTTAGCAGCATTTGTTTCCCAAAAGACTTGTGTAGATTCACACCTGAACTCATCTTGTAAAGCTACACATTTACCTTCCTCTCTCGGCTAAGTTGCTAAATCCTATATCTGCAACTACCTCTCCTGATCGCAGCAAAGGCAGGGACCTTCAGACACTGCAGGATGCCTGTCCCTTTTCCTGCTTTCATACAGGGGGCTCATGCTGTGGGTGACTGATCTCACTGCCCAGCTCTGGCATCTGGAGGTGGAGATCAAACCAGCATCTCCTGCCAGACTTTGTGCTCAGGGCACAGAGCCTCTGGCAGTCCTTTTGCAAGGTGTATACATTCCTACTACTGGTTAACATGAAGTCTCTATACAGGTATCAAAGTAGAGATTGGAGACCAAGCCTCTTGCATCCCAGGGAAGTTTGTGTGCTGTTTTCTTTTTTGTAAGGCTGTTTTATTGGCAGTCACTCAAGTATCCTGCCTATTAGCTCAAGCTATGGAAGCGGATCTGGCTTTCCCATTGAGATCCAGAACATATGGGAAGCAGCTGTGCTTGTTGAGGAACCTGCACAGCTTGGCTACAGCAAGTGCCTGGGGATCAGCAGGCAGCTTGCCAAAGGCACTGAGGATTCCTCAGATGGTCGTGTCTGGATGCCAAATGCTGGATGTTTGTCATTGACACTGCCACATGGGAGGGGAGCAGGCCTGAGGAGGCTGATGGCCCTGCAAGGAACAATGTGGTTTGGAATGAGCAGTAATGTGGAGTATAAGGCCAGTGGGATTGGCAGCACAGGGTTTGGAGCCCTGATTTTGGAGAGATGGATGAGATATGGTAAAAGTGGGTGACTTCTAGCTCTGTGAACATTTTAAGATGCTGCCAACAAGCTTACCAACTGCAAAGGATGACCATGAGCCAGCACTGTGCCCTCGTGGCCAGGAAGGCCAACGGCATCCTGGGGTGCATTAGAAGGGGTGTGGTTAGTAGGTCGAGAGAGGTTCTCCTCCCCCTCTACTCTGCCCTGGTGAGGCCGCATCTGGAATATTGTGTCCAGTTCTGGGCCCCACAGTTCAAGAAGGACAGGGAACAGCTTGAGAGAGTCCAGCACAGAGCCACCAAGATGATGAAGGGAGTGGAGCATCTCCCTTATGAGGAAAGGCTGAGGGAGCTGGGTCTCTTTAGCTTGGAAAAGAGGAGACTGAGGGGTGACCTCATTAATGTTTACAAATATGTTAAGGGCAAATGTCATGAGGATGGAGCCAGGCTCTTTTCAGTGATGCCCAATGATAGGACAAGGGGCAATGGGTGTGAGCTGGAACACAGGAGGTTCCGCTTAAACTTGAGAAAAAACTACTTTACAGTGAGGGTGACAGAGCACTGGAACAGGCTGCCCAGGGAGGTTGTGGAGTCTCCTTCTCTGGAGACATTCAAGACCCGCCTGGACGCCTTCCTGTGTAAAATTGTTTAGGTTCCTGCTCCGGCAGGGGGATTGGACTAGATGATCTTTCGAGGTCCCTTCCAATCCCCAACATCCTGTGATTCTGTGATTCTGTGAATACTAATACCTAATTTAGAGCTGATGTCATTTCTAATTGGGCACTATATTAGTCCTTACAAAAGTAAGGATGAAAGATAAGGGTGTAGTAAAGGCTTGTGTCTGCTCTGCTCCAACATCCTCCTGAAAAAATACTATGAACTCTTTAAAATAGGAAGAAGAGTTTTAAGAAGTGTCTCCTACTCCTCTTTCCAGAGCTTGAATAACCTGCATACCACAGTTCTTAGTGTAAGGACTGGTGACAGCATGAAATGAGGGATGCAGAAGTCAAATACGCCATGGGAGCTGGTTCCTGGGGATGGTCTCTGTGTAAAGTCCTGTGGCAGCTTGACCCTGTCCTCATAATCTAGCCTACAGACGTGTCTGTCCCTCCTCCAAAGGCACCAGTCTAGAAAGTATAACCAGCAAGATGCCTTTTCTTCTAAGCAGCTAGACAAGAGGGAATTGTAAAAAATTGCAAGGCATTTACAAGCCAGCTGCTGCCCTGGAAAGCAGACATCCCAAGGAGCCTTTGGAAGCAGCCTGACAGCAATCCCTGCCTCCTCCACCATACAACTCTCCCCTTGTTGCCATCTTCTGTGGTTGAGCCTTGCAGTGCCATGGCCTCCTCTCCCCTGCTTGACCTGTCTGTCTCTGGTAAGCAGGTTCCTTGTGAACTTTTAAGCTAATTTCTAGGAGATTTTCAGCAGACAGTCCCAGGGTCAGTGTGACATAGTCAGCAGCGCCTGTCATTTCCCATAGAAAGGGCTGTATGAGGCAGAAACCCTGGCACACAACTGCCTGTACTAACGCTTCTCGCTTTTGCCTTTCCACCAGTAGCCATGAGGCTCACAAACTGAAAGACAGAGCGAGGTGAAGCTCAGCCAGAATTTGAGAGTAGAGCCCGGGTAGTGCGTGCTCAGGGCTTCCAGGTGCCCAGACCCCAGGCGATCCAGGGTCCTGGGCTGCTGCCCCTCTGTACGGTGTTGGGAGTGACTGTGAGTTTTGCACACTGGTGCGTCTGGCCCCGGCCACCAGCGCCAGGATCACCTCTTGTGTTTGCCAAGGGCCACTGGCAAAACATCAGGGGAGGAGGGAAAACACGGGAGGAAGCTGACCTCAGGGTTTGAATTTCACTTGCTTTTGTAGTTGAAGACATGGGCATAAAAAAGTAAATTTTCCAAGGCTGGCCCACTAAAGCAAAGGAGGCTGAGGGGGTTACCTACAGCTCCGAGGGAAGGCTGTGCTTGGGGAAGGCAGGGCAAAGGAGAACTGCCAACCTAACTGGAAGGATAGCCTTCCCACAGCCCCTGGCAAAAATGTGGGTGTTTATTCAGAGGAAATTTTTCTTAGATCAAATACTTTTGGGGGTTTTTTTTAATCTCATAGATGGCATTTTCACTATCATTTCATGAGAGCAATTAAGAATTACAAATACAAATATGACCTGCCAATTATTCTGCAGCTGACATGAACTCTTCTAAACCAGCATATTTGTTTAACAACCTTGAAAAGAGCATCATTCTCTTTGGCATAAGTCTCCCTGCTGGGGAAATACTTTTATTGGATTTTTTGCATAATCTGTCTTGATCCTGCAATTGGATTCAGGCTCATACATCCTCTCTCCTCTCCACAGCAGAGCCAGTTAATGCCTCACAGATGCAGGGGAGGAACCTGCATCAGTATGAACGGTGTGGCAAAGGCTGGGCATATTGCTTACAGTTCTTCATATTAAAGTATATTTAATTTTAAAAAACCCAGACAAACCCTTTAAGCCAGTATTGATATTGATTGGTAGAAGTGGGATGATATTCACTCTGGCAGCATATTGACTATGTTGAAATTACTATTTTTACTCATAACCAGTAGTTGTCATGGAAAGAAGAGATACAATACTTCTTTCTGTAATCATTTCTTGATCTGTCTCAAGCCTCTGGACATTCCTGTTTGTTTTTTTTCAGTAAAAGAGACATCACATTTTGGTTTTGCTTTCCTGTTAAGAGCTTGGGTCACTGGGGAGCATCAAACTGTGCAATCTAAGCAGTAGAGATGATTTTGCTTAAAGCTTTAAAAACTCCTATTTTTGGTTGTGGCTAATGTACAGGAGCATAGTGATGCCGTGCTGTGGCAAACCCACCTGTTACACTTCTATAACATACTGTAGAAACAGGGAACCTTGGCACATCACTGAAAAAAACCGTAATGCCTCTTGAATATTGAATTGTAAACTATCTAAGATATTGATTAATTGTCCCCATTGAGTAGCAAGGTAGAACTAGCAGGAAAGTGGCAGTGAGTGGTACTGACAACAGGCAGGGAAGCAGAAGAGCACAGTTGGAGGACTGCAGAAGCAGAGACAAACGTGCCCCAAGTGATGTAAGGCTGCTGTAACTGGAAACCAAACTGCTTATTATCACAAACTTGGCGTTCAAAGAAAAGCAGAGAGGCTCCACAATCTGTTGCAAAAACAGGAAAAGATTGAAAGGAGTTGAAAAAAAGTGAAAAAGTGCTTTTATTGAACATTAATGTGTGACCTGTTTGTGGCAACACAAAGTGAAACAGCTCCTCCAGCGCAGCCAGGGGAAGCAGGATGGCGTGCAAAGAGTGAGAGCTTCCTGGGGGCTGCGGACCCTGCTCTGCACAGACGAGTGGGAAATGGGAAGGAAAAGGTGGGTTCTTGTTTCTTTACTCTCTGCCTTTTGTCCTGTAGCCAGGAAATACACTGTATGTACTGAACTTTTATATTCTCTATCCTCGAACCAACTGCATTTTAACCCAGTATGCTTTTCCAGAACTCAAGCCTGCTGTGACCATGGGCTGCTCCTCCAGACAGAGGTGTTCTGAACCACCCATTGCTATGTATAAACCCCCAGAATTAAAAACAAACAAAGAAACAAACAAAACAAAACAAAAACCCTCAACAAAAAACCAGACCCACCTCCCCAAAACTGCACACAAACCAAAACAGGACCCCTTCCCCCAAAAATACAAACCCCCAAACCCAACAAAAACCCAAAATGAAGTTGAGTTCCCTCTCTGCATAATGGAGAGAAAACTAGTTTTACAATAAATAAAACCCATCAATATATACTTAACTGCAGCAGATAAAGGCTTTATGGACCCAGTGGCACCTCTGTGAAGTCTTTTTTAAAGTATATGTTCATACATACATATGAATATTTGAAGTAAGAGTATCTTCACTTTAAGGGTAAGTTCATATCTTCAAAGTAACACTTAGCAAAGAACTGAAGAGGATGTGAAGCTAATGCTTTTTCTTTCTGCAGGAGGAGGGAGGGGAAGAGTTTTTAAAATTAGCTAAAAACAAGAAATACAAAAGTATCTGGACTATAATTATGATCTATGAAATGTAAAGTTCAGTGTAGCTCAGATTTTCCCCTCATTATCTATTTTCTTAAGTAATAAAAAGGGAGGCACCAAAACCATCTAACTGGCTCCTACTCTCCATACAGGACACAGACCAAAGTTTAGAAGATTATGTTTGAATTTTAAATGAGCTAGACTGAAATATTAATGATTATTTAGCTCAGGAGAGTTGAAAATAGACTGTTGAATGAGCAGTGCTGAGGGTAGCCTATTTTAATGTTCCAGCAAAATACCTGCTCTTCTTTTTGATACTGTTGTGAACTCAAAATGCAATCAAACCATGGGAACGGAGTGTGCTTAAAGGGAGAAGATACTCTGGTTTTTAAGCAAAGAAAATTAAATAGGGGGAACAGTAGTGCTGACACTTGGAGAATCAACATTTCTCACCCTCCTCGGAAGGTGGCACGTGGGGCTGGAGGAGCGACTGGACATCTGTGCACGCTGTGTGTGTGTGTGCACCCGTGCACATGTGGAGGTACGTATGTATGTATGTATGTATGTATGTATGTATACATGTGCACTCCCACTGGCAGGATACGCTCAGGCTCTGTCTCCTCTCTGGCCCTGGGGACAGGGAGCTCCAGCAGCCGGGCTCCCACTGCGGGGATGGGCGGCGCTGAAGCCCAAACAGTTATTTCCCTTTGGCCTTGCACTCCCTGGGGTAGCTGGAACACAGCGTGCAGGGACGTGCCGGTGTTTCCGACCTGCTGAAGTTTTTCTGCTTCTCAGCTCATGGCTGTCTCCTGGAAGCGCTGCCAAGAGAGTGTGGGGGACGTGAAACATCCCCTTGAAGCTCATTTCCCCTTCCCGTCCTGTTGTCCTCACTCAGGGCCAGGGGGACCTGTCACGGCTGGGCATCCCAGGGGCTGATCACTAAGGACGCTGTTCTTTGGTGCTCTTCAACACCTTCTTCTGCCTCCAGAGCCACTTCCTGCAGGAACTGGATGCTCAGACCCAGTGAAAGGCTTCCCTTTCTCCACAGAGGCAAAAATTTCAAGAACAGTGATGCAGCCTGGAGTTTAGGAAACTGTCTGGCTCTGTCTCTCATACTTCAGAACATCTACTCTCACATATATTGCTATCTATCTATCTATCTATCTATCTTTACCTCAAAGTGCTCACAGTGGGAAAGACTGCTTGAGAGAGTCCAGCACAGAGCCACCAAGATGATTAAGGGAGTGGAGCATCTCCCT
>NW_010329001.1:25470-25912 GCF_000700745.2 Antrostomus carolinensis
TGTGGCTGCACACCTCCAATTTATATTGAATACAGCTGCAGTCAGAGGGACAGGATTTCTGAAAGTTTCTCTTAAGCTACCTCAAACTCAACCTATTACACAGATTCTTGTGTAATCTCATTTAGGTTCCTGCTCCGGCAGGGGGATTGGACTGGATGATCTTCTGAGGTCCCTTACAATCCCTAATATTCTGTGATTCTGTTATTCTGTGACAGATATACATCCAAGGTCCTCCCACAGATCTTCCTGTAGCATAGAGTGTCCTTGCCAAGATGCTGAGGACAAGAGCAGGTCAGTGGCAGTGACAGCGTCATCTGCCTTCTGCATGGTTGAGTGACACCAAGGCACCAGCCTGGTCCCAGTCATACCTGCATGGCAAGTGTGAAAGCGTAAAGAAATTTTTTTCCTATCAGTGAAGATGCAAAAAGGACCTCCCTTGCAT
>NW_010329002.1:0-40740 GCF_000700745.2 Antrostomus carolinensis
AAAAAAAAAATGCAGAAGATGAAGAAAAAAAATTCTAGTGTTTTGCATTGTTCTCAGAGACAACAATTATTAATATGTTAGTTCTGAACAACCATTGAGCTACACTGGGGAAAAGGTTCTGACCTTTTTCACCTCTCTGCTAGATTTCAGGAGAAGTGGTTGTGTATAAAGCAGCTGATGACATCAACCATTAAAGTAGAAAATGTTTCTTCTACAGCTGTCTGCACCAGAAAAAAACCCAGTCTGCTACATCTAGGGGTTCTACACTAGTTAGTTAGCTGATATTCCAGTAGGTCCAGGAAGCTGGACCAGTGTGCAATGTTTTTTTAGTTAATTTACATGTTTTTCTCTGTTGTATAGGGCCTGATTGACCACTCCTGGGAAACTATATAAAATTTTTAGAAATTAAATTATCATAAAGGCCTAACTAGTTATACAAGAAAGCAAACAAGCAAGCAGTATAAATATTCTAAGTTTGAACGCCCGAATAAGAGGATTTTATGGAACATGTTCAGTGTCTGAAATTCCACCACGAATTTAGGTTTAGGATATTATTTATGGTAGTATGATTTCACTTTTACCTTAGCATAGAACAGCATAATCTTAAAAATAATGTTGTCTTTCCAGAAAGGCAAAAAAATCCCCCAAAAAACAAGTGAGGGAAAGAAGTGTCTTTCAAACTCTGTAAGAACAACAGTTTTGCTAAAAAATGAGATATTTGTACAGTCATATACAGATCAGAGGTAACTGCTTTTAAGAATCTTTGTTGTGCTGAAATACTCTGCCAAGTGCATGTTCAATATGCTAAATTGGGAAGGGCTGTGGAAAATTTAAGCTCAAAACTACCGTTTCTGAAATTGTGTGTAAAATAATGGATTTTGCTGTTTTGAAATTCATTAAAGATGAGTGAAACTAATCTCTCAGAAAAGGAACATAGCAAAGAAAAATATTTGTACATAAAATAATACAGTGTTGAACTGGAAGTACACTGTTAATCATATTTTGTATTTTGAAGAAAATAAAACAGAAACCTTTTCAGAGAACTACTGCCTCTCAACTAAATTTTACTTAGAAAATGAAGAAGGGTTTATTTCCTTGGTAGATGTCTCCTCACTGAAGAGAATGTATTTTCAGGTTAGTATTAGTGATTTTGAATATTAACTTCCTGTTTCTACTAACAGCTCTCAAACAGAGAAATTTCTTGAGTGATAGTTAAATAAATCCCATATTCAGTCTTGCTAAGAATCTTCATAGTAAACAGAAATTTGTGGTTTATCAGTGTTGGTTGGGAAAGGGGCTCGTTGCTCATTGTGTTACATTTTATTGATGTGAAACAACAATTTCATTGCTTTATACCATATTTTTATTTGGTGGCAAAGACCCACATTGTTTTTCACTCACCATAGTACAGCATGAACTTTTCTGTACAAAGGTCCTTTGTAGAGAGGTTAGGATCAAACATCTTAAAAAATATCTGTTGCTTCAATTAAATGCACTGTTATACGAAAAGTACATCTGATTTACCTCACATATCTTTTAGAACAGGTTTTGCCAGTATTTTTGGGCAGTCCTTGCTCTATTGTCCAAAATGAAACCCGATATGAACCTGAGAAGAGTTCGTATTTAAAAGTATATAACAAAAGGACCTAACTTTGTTAATAGGGACTAAAAAAATGGCAGAGTTCCTCAAGGAGATAGAGGAGGACAAATTATTTAAAAGTCCAGTCATATTAAACGTGAGAAGAAGTCAAACAGAGTCCTGATTTGGGTCTGTCTGCCCTGTAATGTGAAACACCATAACAGCCTGACAACCCTGAGAACTGGAATCACATTTGCAAATTACAACCTTTTTCCCCTAGGTACTGTTTATCTCTAAATTTCCCTTTATTGACAAGATAAACATACACAGTACTTAGAAGTGAGCAACATACAGTACTTAGAAATAAAGCTTCGATTTCTTTTTTTGAGTAACCTCAAGTCTCATAACAGAAGAAGCTCAGAGGAATAATATTTTCAGTGGTTTTTTTTTTCTTCAAAGGACAGAATATTCTGTGAGGCATACAATGACAGGAATTACTATGCACAGCTTTTTGAGAAGGCTAGTGATTTGAAATACTAAAATGGCTAACCATTTTTAATAGTGTATTCTAATTGCAATAGCCTCTTTCTCTGTAGCAGGCTCTACTAAGAGATAACTGACCTCTGTGTCTGTTAAGCACTCTCACATTTGGCTTTGGAAGCATAATTCACATCACAGCCAATTAGCTTGTGATATAGCCTACAAAAACCCCTCAACTATTGGCATAGCTCTGCCATTTCTTTCCCTTTCTGTCTTCCTTCCTTCTTTTCTTCCTGGCTATAATATTTGGGCTCTTGTATTTGTCAGATGGTCTCTTTGTTCTCTTCCATCTATTCTTTACTGTGGAAATCCAAACAGCAGAAAATAACTGACTCAAAACAACTCCACTGTTTCAGTGCATAAAGCTAAACAATGATTTACAGTGACATAGAAAATAACTCTCTGTTAAATATTGGTTTTAGTTAGTCTTGTGTATAAAGCCTTTCAAACTAAATGCTGAGCTGTGTGTGATAAGCAAGTCTGATAAAAGAGATTCTGTATTGCTTACTGCTATCAAATTGTCTATTATTGTGTCAGGTGCTTTTTTATCATGATTTAAGCAAAGCCATTCAATTACTCATGGTTCCTTAATTGGTTCTTTCAGATCTGCTATACTTCCCATCATGCTGGCACCTGGGAAGCTTATATAAATTAAAACAGTATATTAAGAAAATATGATTCCTTTGGGAATAAAAGTCTCAATAACTAGACCTCTGCCTCTGTTATTAAAAATGGCCTAGAGGTCAACTGAGAATCAGGGTGATTAATAGATCTAGTAGAGTCTTGCAGACTGCCAGAGCCTTGTTCCCTACTGAAAACCCTTAACTATTGGACCAGGGTGACCATAAACCAAGGAATGACAGAAAGTTTCATCCATGGCTGGGATAAGCCAAGAGATGATCTGACTGGTAAATGGGTCTCAGTCTTACCCCAATATCTATAATGAAAACCTGAAGCTACCTTCAAAGGCAGAAAGGTTGTACATTCATGGGCATTACCTGGTGTGCTTGCAACACACTGGTTGGACTCCTGCTGACGATATCTTATCTAGGCTGACTCTAGTTGCTCCCGTCCCCACCATTGTGCTTGTCAGAAACTGGGAACCCACAGAAAAACCAGCACCAAGTAATCCTGGGTACTGAATTCTCTTGATGCTGAAAGACTTGTGACTCAGGACTATTAAAACACAGACTGCAAAAACCATTTTAATGCAGATAATAAGATGCATCCGGCACTGAAGAACCAGTACCATATACCAGGGAAGTCTCAGCAATCCCAGTTGAAATCTCAAAGACTAAAAAACCTGTCATATTTCTGGAAAATTGTATCCTTCTATGAGCCAGATTTCTCTGTGACTTAACACCTGCTTGAAACTAGGAACTTAATGAATAACTTGGAGAAGATGATAGGTTTATGAAGCAATCTTCTATATTCTGGTGTGTTGGGTTAAAAGCATAAGATGAAATTCTATTTTGTAGAGCAGAATTTCAGTGCTCGTGCTTCTGAAGTTCTTTCCAGGAATGCATTGATAATATTCTGTGACTGAATACATTTGCTAAGTCTTTAATTTGCTTAATATCTGTGACAAGATAATTAATAGAAGCTTGAATTTAAAAGGTGGTGTAATATATATTGTATATACTGTATTTATATTATACTAATCCCATGCTTCAGGGCTTCCAATGATTACTTTTGGAGACTAGAAAGAATTTTTCCTTCTTTGATCCATACTGTGAGTTCTTTTTACACCTTCCTCTGGGCAATGGAGACAGCTAGGCAGAGATATATGCAGTATTTTTAGTAGCATTAAATTCCCACATGTCTGACGGGTATATATTGCTCACACACTCAGCATTAAACCAGTGATCAGATTTGGGGTCAGGAAAGGATTTTCTTGTGTCTGAGACTGACCACCTAAGTGGTATTTTTTTAACCTTCTCCTGTATCATGGAACACCACTTGCTTCCCAGCATCTTGTAGAAATTTTATTTGAAAAATCCCTCCCTGCCAGATATTGGCAAGAACCTTGATCTCTCTCCTTTGTGGCACATTATATTTACGTATTTTACATTTTTATTAAAGGACTGAAGTTTGTGGCAGGGTGTAGGAAAGTTTTGGTAGCTGGCTGTACATACCATAGGCATAGTCTAGGGAATAAATATTCTATGGAGCAGTCTAGATGACAAACAAAAAGACCTTTGCAATACAATAACCCATGACTGTAGTTCTAGACACACTGGTGCATGTAGCCCCTTCACTTCCTATTTTCTTGTGTTTCAAACAATCACATCAGAGATAGGCTGGAACTGAACTTGATATCTGGCACCAGGTTTCCAGCTCCAATCTTTCCTTTAGTTCTGTAGAGAGAAAACCAGGCAAAAAATGGGAAGATGAGGGTAATGGGGATGGAAATCCTGTGGCTGGCTGCCTATGTGCAGCAGTTTATGGAACGGACACTGAGTGTAGCCTGTTGTATGGAAAGCAAATTGGCTGGAGAGGTATGGAAGGTTTTGTTTGTTTCCATTTCTATTTTGTGTTGAAAAAAATGGCCATGGTTGCTTCTAGCTTACACACAGTGCTTGCAGTCCCAAGCCTGATGCCTTGTCTGTTTTTTCCTTTCTTCACCTAAATCTAATAGTAGTGTAAGTGTGGGAAATTGTAGATATGTTTCTGATTTAAATAGAGAGTACAATATGAACCTATTAGATTAATAGTTATAATGAAACCTGCATGCATTTTTTCTTGGCAGTCATTTCAATCACTTCATTGTAAGCAATCCAACTTTCCTGTGTTTCCTCAGTGAAGCATATTTCCAGAGAATTCAGTCTTTCCAAGTGCATTGTCAAGTGCTGATAAATTTTTATGAGCTTCAGCTAGTGGGTGACAGCCACCATGGATATCAGAAATTATAGGAGAGCATTTAATGTGTGCTAGTCCTCCTTTGGAGTACATCTGCTTCAAGTGTCAAATGATGACTGGCATAATCTTTACTTTTTTCCCTTCTGCTGTTGGAGTAATAACTAAAACTCTCCTCAGAAAACCCAAACAAGGTTTCATTAGAATAGTAGACTTTTCATCAAAGTTCATGCTAATATAATAAAGTCAGCAAAAGCTGGGATGGTCTGGGATGCTAGAACTCCGCATCTTTGCTTATCCATTCTTTGCTCAGGGCATAAGGCAGTGAAACTATATAGAAAGAGGCATTAGCTGACCTAAACCATTCATAAGTGACTGTTTCCTGTGCTGAGCTGGGACAGGTTACAAAGATGACACCAGTCACTATAGGGTTGACCTATTCACTGAGGCCAAAATTAATTTTACTTCCCTTTAGACAACTGAGATTCTTAATGTGGAAACACAGAGCCCTTGCTATACATAGTAAAGGAAAAAGGGGATTTCAGCACCTAGGATATCAATATTAGCTCTAATATGTGTTTAAATTTGAAGAAAATAATCTACACATTTCTAAGCCAACATAAGTATTGAAAACAAGGGACATGAGACAAGCAGAATATAATGACAGCCTCTGTTTTAATTATTCTGTTACATACTTAGCTATAAACTGGTAAGTGCCCCAAAGGAAATTATCTTATAATATTTTTCATCCTGAGAACTCAAAGTCTTTTGTCAAAATGGTGAAATTAAATCAGAGAAACGATAAAATGGCTTGTCTAAACATCATACACTAGGGATATAAGTGTCCTGGCTTCCAGTTTAGTGGACCATCTAATAGATTGTATCATTTTAGAACCACAGAATCACGGAAGAAATCCCCAAAATGCACTAGTAACAACTTTTGGAGCAATAACTTCAAATTATTGATATGGATAAACAAGGGCTACTGAGCTGGAAAGAAGGGAGAGATTTTAGTGGAGCATGGAAAGAAGATGTAGAAGAGGGGCGATAAACAGAGATGGTGCACTAGAGTGTAAAACCAAGAATGAGGGATGGAGCAGGAGGAATGTAGTAACTAGTTAATACTGGCAGAAGCAGTTTCTGCATATAAATATCTGGTTTATTTCTATGGTATAATTCATAGTACAGTTAAAATATCCACTGACACTTAAGTATTTTGACTTCCATGAAGTGAATTCTGCTCCAGCTAAAGGTTCTGTCACATCCCTTGATATAATCCTTGCAGATCTGAGCACTGTTCACTTAATTTTTGACATATTTAGTTAGAGTATAATGAGCATGTAAGGAAAACAAAACATCATTATATGTAACACAGATGTACCAAATTTTATTTTTACATTCCTCTGAGTTATAACAGTTATACTACAGTACCATCTGCAATTCCTGGCAGAGCTGAGGCATTCTACAGATATATAAGAAATGACAGGTACCCTATGACAAACAGCTTACTGCCTAGCACACTGAGCAAGCTGATGAAGGAAAGAAGGTAGAGTGTATGAGTGAACAGGCTGAGTGAGTTAGTGAGGGAGGTAACAAAAAATAGAAAATTAAATTTGCATAGGCATGTAAGTAATCTAGGAACCTAAATCAAAAGTTAGTAGATTTAAAAAGTGGATTATACATCATTGTTTTCCAGCAGATCTCAGTTTATTGAACACCACACTATCTTCAAAATGACATGTTTGATCTCATGCAGATCCCTACTTTGGGCTGTGGGGCACACCAAAGGAAGTGCAAGAGTTTCTGGGAAAGCAGGGGAAGACATGAGAAAGAACAAGTTCAGCTTTATGTCCATATGTTACTTATATAACTGTGTGTCAAAACCTACTACCTGCTTAAGACAGTGGGTTGACTTATACATTCAGTGTCTCAAAGCATTTTAAATAAAACATTAATAAAGTAAGTATTAAGTTGCTTAAGTAACATAGGCTACTAGTTTGAATTAATTGAAATGGGCAATCTCAGGTTCTTGCTAGGCTACTGACATCTTCTGAACTTTCATTTACATTGCAAGAAAAGTCCAGGACATGGCTTGCCTGAAAAAAGGCTCAGAGCGCTTCTTCATAAGATTGACAGCAGAGTCCACAGTAGTATGGAAACAATTAATTGGATGTATAACACTACAGTGAAGGCACTGAAAGATCTTTGTACCTTGTGATTTTTGTAACAGAGAGAAACACTTGCTTCTGTAGGAGTACCACAGTGCAGGAGGCTGCATTGAATACTCTCTTTTTCAGAAGACTGCACTCAATACTTTTTGTTCAGTTTAAAAGAACTTCCACTTTGCTTTGATTATGATATTTCATTAATGTCTATTTACTGAAATAAGTTTATTGATGATATAAATTTGGTGCATGATACATGCAATCAAAAACCATAAATGAATAACCATGAGATAACAAGAAATAAAGGCCATGAACATAGAGAAGACACCAGTCAAAAGGTACCAGGCAAATCTGTGCCATTACATAATGTGTTTGTACCAGTATCTAGCACTCCTGAGGGGATTACTGACTCTGCCTTAATTTTATTTCTTCAAGATATCTAAAAGCAAGGAATTACTTGGCCAAGTTTGTATACATTCAAATAGAATCAGCAGTTCTAGAAGTGTAGGCATTTACTGCTGATGGAAAACCTCAAGGATTGATGTATTTTTTGGCATTTTTCCCACAATGACAAATTGTCCTTTATTCAGTGATTCATTATTCCAGGTGATGAACTCTTGCCAAAATTTTCAAGCTCAAATAACTAAAACTAGATATCCAGAGAAAAGGTTCCTAAATAGTTCACATATAGTTCATATTCCTGACAACAAATGAGATAAATTAAGGAGTATTGCTCATGTGAAGCAACTTTGAAAAAAATTTTATTAGGTCATTTAGATGACAGAATGTTCTTGCTTAAGTTTGAAAATAAGGTCTGCAGATTTCATCTGAAGAAGCAAAATTCATAAAAGAGACACATAGGGAGGACAAGTGAGTATTTAAATGTTTGAATTAACTGGAAAGTGATATAGCAAAAAAAAAAATGTAAGTAAGTGGTAAATGATTTATCATTTTCTAGGTAGCATATTTTTTTATAGTTTATTTCCTCCCCAGTGTGAAATCTATAAAAAGAATCTTCAAGGATGTTGTATGGGAGTGTGGGGTTTCATTAACATATTACAATTACCCTGCAGCCATTCCTTGCTGTTAATCACAACACCACAGCAATTTCTAAAAATACAAAAACACAAAAGGGTAGCTGATATGAACAGATTATTGTTTTCCCCTCTCCACACAAAAACCATGAGTTTAAGAAAACAACCCAGACTGTTCATCATAAGTAGTCTTTAATTTGTATCTACACTGTGTTCTTCTCACTTCATTAGCCTCAGAATTTGTGACTGAACAGCACTGTTTGGGCAGCCTATTGCCTAGCTGGAGATGTCAGAAGCAATTACTTTCACAGATTTAAGATTTTATCATACAAACTCTCCTTTTAGCTTTCTCAGTGGACAGCACAAGTGAGGCCATTTGTAAAGCATTTCACCATATCTTATCAGTTGCCCAGAATTTGCATCTCACCACAGATTATATCTCACTTTGCATGTGCACAACAAGTGAAGGAGAACCTTAACTAAATGAAGTTGCCTCTGCTTGGTATTTGAGTGGTTTTCTTGAAACCTGTGATGTTGAACATTGTTTAAAACCTTCATATTTCACACATAGCTCCTTCAATGGGAAAGACTTCAGATCTGTACTTGAGGTAACTTATGGCCAGCTTTTCATGCAGCCAACTGCAATCAGGTTTGTTTTATGTGTAGATGATGGAGAGTACTGTTTTCAGGTGTTCAGGTGATAGACTTGGAAGAACAGCTAACAAAGGAGAACTGGTCTCAACCAAGTCTTCAACAGAAGCCATGTTATTAAGATTTTTATTTAGATGTGAAGGTTACTAAAAGGATTACTAAAAAGTTGGGGAAACTTTACTCATACTATCTCATCCAACATCAATTATTCATTCCATACCTCTCTTTAGAAAAGTCTCAGTGACTATTTCAGTTATACTGGTGGCACTGGTACTAGTCCAGCAGCAGCTTCTCTTCCACCTTAGCCTTCAACATTCATGTCAAAGGGAATACCTAATAATCTCTATCAAGGATAACAAGCCTGTGAACTAATAGGTTAAAGTAAATGTTTTTCTTATAAATAGGAGCCATGTTTTATAAGATAATTTTCAGTAATAATTCTTAACAGAGCATCATAATATTATTATAGAAACAAATTTTTGCCGTGAAATGACTTTGTATTACCAGAATGGTATAAATTTTAATACCTTTGAGCAGCAGGACAATATGCCCTATTAAGATTTCTTCCAGCTTCTGTATTCAAAATTTCTATTTCTAGAAAGAAGAATATTGTTTTTCTTATTTACCTGTAGGTTTAGAAAATTATAATTCATTAAAATCTTAAAGAATTTGGTTATCACTCCATTTTTAGCATATATGTTTTCCTCCAATTATAGTACTATTTGTACGTTTTTGTCTGACAGTAATATCACACATTTAGATGTATTCATAAGGCCTCTTGTTCACACATTGTCCATGAGCAGAAATATTTTATAAGATATTTTTCTCTGCTAAGCTGTTTTATAGGAACAAATTTCAGTCTTAGACTGAAAGGAAGGATTTGCAATTCTTTGAGTGGTATTTAGTAACAGTGGAAATCTGAGCTTTAGAGTTTTCTTGTTCTTTCTATTCTATTTTATGGCTGAGGGCCTAATCTTCGTATTCCTGATTTAAACTGTAATAAGTTTTGTTTAAGTATGGCTAACAAATGGGTGATTAATTATTAACTAACAATCCCATTGCCTGAGAGCCTAGTACTTGGCACCCCAAGTATTGTTTTTTGTTAATTTTATTCTTATCTGATAAATCTGACCCAATGTCATCATACTTAAGAAAGCACTGAAAGATCTGAGGCTAAAAGCGAGCTTATACTTGGACAAAAACATACTTATGCTAAAGCTATTTGTTTAAAAAACAGTTAAAATTATGAGTTCAATCATAATAAACTGATGTCCTTCGGAAAGTCATTGAAGTTCTCCACGGTCACACAAACAGAGTAGATTCTGATTCTGCAATCAGATATATATCTGCTTAAAGGAACATTGACTTTAAGCTGCACTCAGAGGGTGTCAGGGCCCTTCTCAAATACTTGCCAGTGGTTTCACCACACTTCTCCAAATGTAAATTATAATATCATGTCAGAAAATACATGTAATTTCACCATTTGATAGTGTTCCCCAGGATTCATTTTATCCCTCCTTAAAATCTCTTTGTCCACCTCACTTTAGAAGTGAAAACATTAATCTCATCACCTCAAATCTTCCTACCTTTTTCCTACAGAAATTCCATCTTTCTCTGTGGACCCGAGTATCCTTTTTTTTCTAAGAATGCCTCCGATTCAGGACTGAGAAATCGCTGCAGGCTGACCATAGTGAGGTGGCCTCTATCCAGACGAAAGGTGAAGGTGCCTCCTGGCAACACGTACAGCCCAACTGAAGGTCATTTACCATTTTCCCCCAAATATGTTATGGATTAACCCCAGACAATCTCTCTGTTTTTTTGAGTTAGCAGAAGTACTAGGAGTAAGAGTTAACACAGAAGAGGAAGAGGGGAAAAGAAATGGCTGGCTATTGTTACGGGGAGTAGCAAGAGAAGACAGCAGGCAGACACTGGGGAGCACATCCCTGTCTCTGCACATAGAGAAGCACGGCCAGAGAGGAAATGCTAGCACTTAGCTTGGGCCCGTCCACATAACCCCTTTCCGTAAAGGTCCTTTAAACAGACCATATTGCTTTGTGTTAGATTTGTCATATTGCTTTGTTGCTTTTAGTTTACAGTCACATGAAACAACACTTCATCTTTAGGTATAAATGGGTAGAAGGGCAGGTTACTCTCAGTACTGTTGTTCCTTAAAAGAAAAATGTTAGCAAAACAGAGGGTGAAGATTTCCATGTATGTACAAATTTATTTGCTAGCCAAAAGCACAAACCCAATTCCTGCCCTAAGTTACCATGCTAAATCTATCCTTCTCCTTTTTCTGATATTTTCTCTCATACCTAACTTATACCAGAAGGAACCACCCATGGGTGGTTCACTGAGGATTCTCTAAAGGTGGAAATTACTCATCATCAGCCACCCTAAAGAATTAAAGTAATTCTCTTCTATTCCCCCTATTAGATTTGCGTATGCTGTAGAGCTAACCAACTTTGAGTGCAAAGAATAGTAATAAATAATTCCCTTTCCTTCAGCAAAACAACTTAATTTAATTTGACCAGCCACAGGAAAAAAAAAAAAAATCCAAAAAACCCAAAGAAATAATCCCTTCAAGCAAAACATCACTCTTATGCCAAACTGCGTTTCCCAAATTGTCACAGACTGAAAGCCAAAGTTAACTCTGTCTTCTCAGTCATATAATGGCAAAGCAGGGAGTCCAGGTTGCAAACAGGTCATCCAGAGTAAGGAGCAGCTTCTCATCTCCCTAGCCCACACTGCTGCACAACAAACATGCAATATTTAAATAGCAATGCAATATTTAAATGGCAAACCAGATAAGGCATCCATCTTGTTATAATTACATTTTGACCTTTTCTGAGTTGCATAATATTACAGTAATTGTATAATCAGTCTCTTTTCTTCTGTGCTCTCCCTTGAAAGAACTCAACCCTCAGCACCTCTCACCCTCTTGTAAAACCTCCTGAAAGCTCAAGTTCAGAAGTACTCTTGAAGGCTAAAGCTATTTCAAACCACCCACCTATCAACTTTATCTCCTTCTCTCATTCTCAACTGGTTCATGTCTTTATTTGATACAATGCAACTTCCTCCCCTATGACAAATTTATGTTACCTGAATTTGTTTCTGATTGCTATGAATACAGCATGCAACAGTTATTATATATCTGAAAGACTTAGATCACTGAACATTTAAAAATGCTTCCTGATAGTAGGTAACATGCTTCAGACTAACTTTCTGTTTCTATAGCTGCTCTATTTCCTTCAATATCTTTTAGTTGCATTTTTTGCCAAGATATGATATAATGACTGTTCACATGTATCATGATTTGAACCAGTGGTTAATCAAATCGTGTGGAGCAAACCAGTCATTTTTTTTGTTTGTTTTCTACAAGGGTATTTGCTATGAATTCTGTGCATTTAATATTTGTGCTGTGGCTTTGGCCAGGGCTCTGTTATAATTGTTTCAGACATTTAGTTAGCCATTTGAGAGACAAGCTGTTACCAAGAGGAATATTTTCGAGGACACTTCTAAAGCAAATAACCAAACAGGACTTCTTAAGTACTTTGATGTCCTTTGTTTTTCAAACATTGGCACTGACATATTTTCCTATATAATTATCACAATCACAAACAAGATCTGATCAAAGCATCCTGCTGCTTATGAAGGTTGAAACTTTTAACTTTTCATTTTTTATATTAAGGATTTGATGCTTAAAGCACTTCAGGAAGCCATTGTTGGCAGGTATATATATGTTCAAGTGTCTCTGATACAGTCATTTTTTGTGGTTTTATGTGCAGAACAGGTAGTGGATCTACCTTCCAAGTTAATATTACTGCAGTGTGGTGTAAATACCAAAAAGTCAAAGCACTACTGTAATTTTTAATTATTGCCTTACATTAAATCAGTAAGAAGGAAAGCTGTATCACAGGTGAAGACAATGATAGTTTCTTCTGCATTATTCCACACCAAAAGTAAATATCCTACTTGGTTGACATAGACCTACTGACACGCAGAAGTAAGAAAACAAGATGCATAAAAGTGATGCCCAACCCTGTTATCAGATAGCCCATGTACTTTGTTGCTGTACTGAGGAGGTCTGCATGCTACAGTCTGTGATACAATTCCCAAGCTTGCATAGGGTTACTGCCGCGCAATGCCCAGGCAGTGCTTCTTACTGATTACTGCTCCCAGTTGGCCCCAGCAAGGAGAGTAGCAGGAATTTGGGGTAGTCACCAGAATACTTCACATGTCCTCTTGACACTCCTCTGTTTCCTGGATGTTTCTTATTCTTGCACAAGGCTGTGGGATCAATGATTGCCTTCCTGGTAGCATCTGGCTCCAAGTCTATGTCTGTTGCAGAAGCGTGCTTTCTTCCCCTGCCCACCTCACAGTCCTGAGGCTAGACGCAATTCTCTCATACAATGGAAGGACTGCAGGATCTCCCCTCAGCAAAGGTGAAGGCTGCAGCTGCCAGAGTAATTCACTTGGCTGTTGTGATGCGCAGGAGCCTAGCTGCAGGCAGGGAAGAAGGTGGGCTGGTGAACTGTCTCCGTAAGCTTCAGATGCCTCACAGACCATGAGTTGAACACCTCTCCACAAGAGTTCGGGAAGTAGTGTTTTCCTGTCAACCTGCCATAGCTCTCACTCATCAGCTGGCTAACAGCGTTAACTGTTTCCAGAGCTATCATAATCTGTGAAAGCAGTCCTGCAACTATATGAATGTGAACAGTGACCTTTTGCTTAGGCTGTGTTCCAATAGTGCTAACACAAGGGTGTTCTTATCAGGTGGTCTATCCATGTCAAACAGTTGCTCTTCTCATTGTCACAACTGTTTCACTACTTTCTTTACTCTTCAACTAGTTGCCCTTTGTTGATCTTCATCTAAGCTTCCCATCTTTCTTGTGCTTCTGACCTTGCTTTTAATGTCTTCCATAATCAACACAGAAGGAGCAACAAACCTGTTATTTATTTTTGTGCCCATGTACATTATTACCCTCCCATCTTATTAAGTACATTCTTTGTATGCAATTTAATTTAGCTACTGCAGCTGTGCTCATTCTTATTGCTTAAAATAAATATATTAAGAGGTAGGGAAAATGGTCAAGTATTCAAGGAAAGTGCTTGCACTTATGCTTGTTGCTGACATTTGCAGTGCTCTTTAAGAGGCCTGGGCTGTTATAATATCTTTCTGCAGGATAAGAAGACCTAAGACACTATTTCAATCTCTAACTTCTATAATTAAATGAACATCTCTGATAACACTAAGGTGGAACTTCAAGTTCCCATTGCATTTTCCAAAAGGAATAGGAGATAACCTGAGTGTCTTCAGATATGTTACAGTCACCGCATCAGGAATGGAGATGAGCCAGCACTAAGGTCTGTGTGGCAGCTGCTACTGCCCAAGCAAATTAATGTAATGCTCTAGTGGGCTGATGTTTAAGAGAACAGGTTTAAGAGAATAACTTTCATGGACTATTGAGACCATGTGACTTTCATGGAACTACTGAGATGCTTTAAGTAAAACACATACCTAAAATTTTACAGGCTCAAGGTTTCTTGTTGAATATAAGTGGCATGAGTATGGCTTACAGCAACATTAATATGGAGCAGATAGTTGGGATATAGGACCTTTATAAATTCTGTATTTGCACAGTTAGGGCCAAGTTTCTTTGACATCATCAAGCAAACAAATAATTAAGAAGGAATATATTTTGATTTTTCCCCACAGAACTGCTGCATGATGCTGAACTTATTCTTAACTGCGGTCTTTAAAACAGCACTTGAAAAGTAAAGAGACTTAAAATTTCCAGGGTATAGATTCATGTCAATATGTCTTGAATAAAAGGCTTCATGAGCAAGTATAGCATTGATGTAGCTTTCATATGTTTTTATTAGAGTTCCACCATATATGCTCAGATTGGCTTTCTGATATCTATTCCTACCTCTTTCCACTTGGAAGCTTTGATCTTATCTCTTACTCTCATGCAAATTACTACCCTTTCTAGCTCTAATGGTAATAGAGAAGATATGGGACATGACTAGATTGTGTGTCCTATGGCTTTCAGTGATCTGCCTGATGATGTGGGATAGAGTGCAAGAAAAAACCCAGATAAAATAATAGCTGTGTGGTCCTCTCTGTTTCTTGAAATAGAGCATACAGTGTAAAACATTTTTTTTTTCTCCATTTTTCTGTTTATGTACAGATTGAATTGTGCTGGGAATTTGGCTCCACAGCATATTTTCTTGCTTTGGGGATGTAGCATGTTGCATACTTCAAATTAAAATAAATAGTTGTTTTTCAGTGTTGGGGAAAAAAAAAAAGCAGATATAAAAATATGGAGAAAGAAGTGATATGCGCTGAATAGACATCCACATGATACATATAGAAAATGACTTTATTTAAAGCTTAGGGTGACAAAGTAGAGAAAGATATTTCACACTGCTCTGTTGTGTACAGGGCAGTGTAATCCAGCAAGTACTTTGATAAGCTTCACGTTTTTTGGAGACTGAGATGTGATGATCTAATGAGCTGCATCAATTTAGCCATTCCAAACAAATGTCCTTTAAAATGTCCAAATGATGTATATGAAGAAATGATTGTTATGTTTGTGTTTAGAGATCAATGCATTTTTCTTCGTTTGTGTTATGCTGTGACACTGCTGCAGCTTCTGGAGTTGCATTTCAGTAGGACTTTCTGTTGATTTATTTTTAATTTGATCTTAATCAGCTCTGTGTTTCTATCTCCTTTCTTTTTGTCATTTTATTTACTTAAGTATCAGCACAGTTCCTCAATAAGAGGCTTGGAAAGAGAAAGCTCACATTGTCTGGCTTCAGTAACCATCAGCTGTATTACCACATGCACATCTATCAAGATTAGCTACTTTTCCAGTACATAAAATCCATTTATGTAACAAGAAAATCAAATAAACACCACTGTGTTTTCTTAAAATCTCTAGTGTCCATGCCTTTCTTTGGCCACATAAAAATGATTTCTGGGAATTTAACAGCGTAAAGTTTAGCTGTTATGTTAAAGTCTCAAGTGAACTGAATAAAAAACCAGACTTGTCAATATCCTATCTGAAAAGCGAAAAGAGGCGAGGTTGCCTTTTGTTTGAACAATGTGAATTTAAGTAAATACTTTGTTATTTCAATATCATTTTACATTTAATACATAGATGCTTGCTCAACTCTCTCACCAATGAAAACTCATTAGTTTCCTCCAATTGTCCTGGAGCAGAGGTGTGGAGTGGTCTCCCATTTGGGTCACAGCCACCGCTCATTTGTATGTTCCTCCAAAGGATGCTGGTCATCCAAAAGACCCTCAGGAGGTGAGTCAGTGATCCATCACAGTCCAAAAGCATGAGCTTAGCAAAGAACATAGTCAAATTCAGAGTGAAGGGCAAACTTGGCTGCAGGGAGTCCGGGACCTGTGTCAGACCTGTGGCTGGAGACCGTGCAGTTCTCCTGGCTTGTGATGGACGTGGTGTCCAGCCCTCACCTGGGGAAGAGCCGCAGAGTTGAGTTGAGGTGAGCACAGGAAGGGCAGGGCACCTCTGCAGAGGAGATATGGTAACATAGTGGGGTCTCTTTTTCAGTGATGAGTTTTGGCTGGAGTGTCCTGCTTGTTCCCTTCTCCTAGACCTTGTACTGAGTAAGGTGACCTCAGCTCAAGGCACTACAGATACAGTTAAGCAGGGCAGACTGTTTCTTCATCAGGCACTTACACTTGGCCAATATTGACAGAAGGGCTGTAAGTCTGGCATCTCACTAGCCACCTCTATAGAAGGGAACCCTCCTTTCCCCACCTCGATTTCTCTTCCTTCTCTTTGCCATTAACCTTTCCTGTGCCCAGGATCCTGCCAGTTTGTGCTTCCAGCAGAGCGACTGATTGGGTTCCTGGAGTCTCTCACACCACAACAACCATCTGTGCCAGTGGGAAGTTTTCTGTTCCTTGTCAGTTTTCAGAGAAGGACAGCCCTAGGGAAGGTTACAGCAGCTTCCCAAGAAATAAGCGAAGAGTGTTGCCTCTTCTTGTGTTTTATTTATTTTGGGCATATTCATACCCTGCATGAGAAAAGTTCCCAATAAAGTATGAAGATGGACATTTCAGAGTGGAAAACTTGTGCCCAGACAGGTTTTTAAGTCTAAAGAATACTGTGCAGGATTTATTTTAGGGTGGTTTCTGATTAACTGTTCATCAGTATTATGTCTGGATCACAGCATTGGCATTTTTGTGTAATCACCTGTTCGGATAGCATGCTCATTATCCAAAGGTAAAACAAATGAGGGAAAAAATCATGGAAGAATTTATTTTTTGCACTCTTTTGCTCTGACTGATTGTGTTCCTTTATTGCATGTAGATCCTTTCTAAAATTAACACAGGTTTCTGAGTGGATTCCTTGTTAGCAGCAGCAGAAACTGACCAAATTTTTAACAATTTCCTTAAATTTATGGGTATCTGGAGCTCAAGGAAACAGAGTATGAATACATGGAAATTTTTTTGTGCTAGTCTTTTCATAATTTGATCCATAAATATATAACATTTTATTCTCTAGTCCTTATTTCCCAATCCACTAGTATGCTTCATCTTAATTTCCCAGCAGAAGTCAATGACATTCACTTTGGCATATTCTTTTTTGGGGTAGTTTTTCTACATGGGAACCAGGATATGTGAGTGTGTGCATGGAGAGGAATGACGGCCACCAAAACTGGGAAATGCTACTGGAGCCCATAGAGCAGACATAGGTTATGTCAATATCAAGCCATGGGTCACAGTTTAAGGCATTTCCCAGAAAATAGTCTGAAATTATTATATTCAGGTCAGCTCCAGTGCTGGAGAGGCATGAGAGAGGATTATTTGGTATTTCTAGGGCAAGCCCTCTACATGTTCCCTAACATGGATTTCATTTTTGGAACCTCTTTCTTGAGAAAGCAAATGAACAAATATACATATCTGTGAAAGGTGGTCTATGGGGCACACCTTAATTCAGAAGGTGTGTTTAAAGAGAAAGGTAGTTCCTTCTTCACTGAGCATTCACCGAGTGTGAACAAGGCATGAATGTGTTGTGAGCACTATTTTCATGATTCCTTAACCAGTAACACTGATTTGAGGAAGGACAAGGGAGAAAGGGTGTTTCAAGTTAGAGCCGAAGAATTTTATACTGTCTTCTGTGAATGTAAATTTCTGCAATGTATTGTGTTTGGCTCTAGTTAGGGTTGTAAATCCTTCATTTTCACAACCACTAAATTCACCTACAAATTTTAAAAAGTACCTCTCATTTTTTCTGAGCGTTGTGTCACAGAGGAAAGCTGAAGACATGACAAATGCTTGGGCTAAATGCCTCCTTTAGAGTAGCTGATTTAGGCGAAATATCTAAGGAATGTTAATCCTTTTAGTTTTAGTCATGTTTACAACTAGCCATTTTAAAAAGATGTAATGTAAAAATTCAGATATCACTAAGCATGTTACATCTGTGGAGGATATAGAATGATTTTTCAAGTTTTTACCCAGTATCCTCTTAAGCTCTCATCATTGAATGAATTTGCCAGGCTTGCAATATTTCACAAATGCAGTAGGTTCCTTCAGAAAGCCTTGCAAACCACTGCTCGCAGGTAGTGTAATCTGACACAATCCTTGTAGGCTTTTGTTTATCCACTAATAAATCCTCAGCAAGCTCTTGTTTACAGTTTGAGGAAAGCTGGTCTGTGAAGATAGCATGGCCACACAATCTGTGGCACTGCGCCCCTTTTAACCGCAGTCTGGAGCAATCCATGTCAAGCCTCCCTGAAGGATGGTGGACTTCAAAATGCAGCAGTAAAAAGAAAATACCTGGACATTTAAGAAGTTGAGGATTTAAAGAAGCAACTAAAATCAATCAGACCTGATCTAATGGGTCTGAAAACAGACACAGAGTAGCTTTAGGCAATTTGACTTGAAAGGTGTGTATAGTGTAAGCTGGGGTCTTTTACGTTTGGCAGATGGAAAGCTTTTTTATGTTTCTAGAAAGCAATGTTCGTATGTGTTTCTAGGTTCATGGTCTTCCTTTGTATTGCTGCCTGGAAGGAAATGCATGCTCCTCTGAAAAGAGGGATGAATAATCTCTTTCCTCATTTCCGGGCCTGCATAAATACGGGAACCCTAATGGCCAGAGTAGTTTAATACAAGTCATCACTCCAATTTCACCCATGTAGTAGGACATTGCCAGAATTTCTTAGAATCCTTTGGCTCTAGGAAAAGAAAAAGAAAAAGAAAAAGAAAAAGAAAAAGAAAAAGAAAAAGAAAAAGAAAAAGAAAAAGAAAAAGAAAAAGAAAAAGAAAAAGAAAAAGAAAAAGAAAGCTGAAGTCAGCTTAAAGTTGAGTTTATTCAAGCCTTTGTGACTTTCTGGCTTAATCCAGGCTGTTAAATACCATGAGAAAATCCCTTCTTGGGATGTTTGATACTTTTGATCTTGGCACTGTTCCAAAATGGAAAATTCAGGAGCACCTGCAAAAGCTAATAGAATTTGAGTTTCAATTTGTCTGGATCTTGTGTGAAAGGCTTTGTAGGTCCATGTTCAATCTGAAATCCTTTCCTCTTACTTTGCTGAATTTGAAATGCAAGTATAAACATAATGTGTTATGCTGCTGGTTTAGATGGTCTCCTGAAGAAGCCACATTATTTTGGGCTGGTATTGAAATGTTCATGTGCTTCTTTCTATCTGTTTATTTGCATTACTACTTGCTGTGTCTTAGATTGTCCGTCTTGGTTTAATATTTAGGTTAAACTACTAGGCAGAGGCTCATAATATGTGAATACACATTTTTTCTTGAAGACTTGTTTTCTATTTAACAATGAAATCCAGTGAGTAGTATTCATTGCACCTAGACTTTTGCAATCTAGACACCCCGACTGTCTTGAAATCCATGGAGAGAATTAGATATTCCCAGAAGGCAATTCACTTGGCCTTTGTGGATGCTTATTTTGTGAGGTGACTCATGCTTCAAAAGTTCATGTTTTTCTCAACTGATTGTAAAAGAACCTATAAGACTACTTCAGACCAGTACTTCATACTTCTAAGTCATAGATGTCTGAAGTCCTATTGATCCCACCTTAAAGCTCCTATATGTGCATGGAAAACAGCATAAGGTTGGCAAAAAGATGTATGTTAGTCACAGTATTATTTTGCTGAATTTGATTAAGTTTTTCCATGTATGTATGAAGGACAATGTAATAATAATAATAAAGTAAGAGCATTGAGTGTTAGGTCCTCTGCAGGTACGAAGGGTGTAGCTCTTAGTAACAGAAATTTTCTTTTGCAAAATTGTTGACAAAACCTAAATGTAATTGTATATAAGATGTCTATTAAAATCCCATATATAAGAAGATAGAGCATAGGAGGAAAACACATAGATGCAGGTGTGTCCTAGACTAAACCCCAAAAGTAGTAGTTTGAAAATTGAAGTCAACAGTGGAATAAAAAATTTCTTCAATGTTAATATGTTTGCACTTATTTTTGCATTCAGATCAGCTTGAAAGGAAGCTGGATTCAGGTCGGAGGTTCTCCTCTAGGTGATCTCTGAAATAACCAGTGTTTTTTTTCCGTACGTTCAGTCCCCTGTTTCTTGTGCATACCAACTCTCCAGTAATTTCCTGCAAAATTTCAGAGGTCACTGAGAGGTGAAGTAACTTTATAAATTGCAATCTGGTATTTTATATTTCCGACTGATTTAACTGGCATAACACTACAAAATCATACAAGTCCCTCTTGCTTACCCGTAAAGCATCAGCCAGAGAAGGTGACTGATATTTTGCCAGTATAAATGCAATTATTCACTTAGTTTTCAATATATCAATAATAATTAGCAAGCAGGATACCCTCATGTTCATTGGGAACCATTCTTCTAAGCTATTCTTCAAGAGGATAAATGTTTACAGCCTGCCTTTCAACTACTCCACAATTGCATTTATTATGTCTAAAGGAGAAGGTATTTGTCACTTAATTTGCAAAAAGAATTCTGTCTGAATTATTTAATGTTTATTCCAACAGTGTTATAACATGATCCTTTAGTTTTGCAAGCCAGATTCACTGCATAATTTGATGGTAGAACTTCTGAGCGCAGCTCACATTCAGCACTTCTCCACTCTTTTTCCTGGTGTTTCGCACACCCCAGTGTTAAAAAACAGGTCGCAAAAGTTGATCCATAGGGCATACCTGCATTTAGCAGGGAAATGGGATTCCTTCTTTGCTGTGCATTCTGTAATTACCCAAGTATGCACAAAACATGAGTGTTCATTGGGTTTAGTGCCATGTTAGTGGGTTGTTGATATGTAACATGAATTGATGTGTGAGCTTGGACTGCACTAATTGAACTGATTGTATAATTAATTGGAATAGGAGTGAATTGCTTGCATTACCTGTATTTGTAATTTGTAAATTTTGGATGAATATTTTGGATGGATAATTTTCAAGCTGTGTGCTGTTTGTAGTCTGTCAATTTTAAATGCTCACTTTTCAGGGCTTGCAGATTAATCATGAGGTTCAGTTCTTGCTTTTGCTGGTTCAATTTCCATCAATTAAATTGCATCAATTTAATTGGATGACTGAAGCCTTTTATCAAATGAACAATTTTTCTGGATAATGCACTTTGGGTATGAAGTTTTTAAGATTTGGGGACATTTTAAAATGAAATTATAATTTCAATATTCGTGCATAATGCATATTATAAGTACAAACTCAGTGAATTCAAGCTGTGTGCTAGATAAAACATTTTGTGGATCTTTTTCCATCATTCACTTTAATTAATATACCTACATCTTGATAATGATTGCATGTGTCAAAAATCCATTAGAGTTAAAGATCATCTACAATGGAAGAAATATGTTTGTGAAGCTCTTCTTTTCATGTTACAGAGAATCTGGAAAATTGATACTAAGCCCCTTAACACTGACATGCAATAACCATCTCAATACAGCTCTGGAAAAAGTGTCAGATGGAACGAGTAATTAGTAAGTGGCATGAACAAAGAGAAATCACCCCTAGTTAAGTAGAATATTGTAAATAATGGATTTTATTCAAACAAGCAAGGATCTGAATTACTATAAAGTAAATATCAATTATTCATTTAGTTTAATATTTTATTGCATCCCTCATAAACATTTACATTAGAACAGCAGTGAGCATACCCTAGAGATTCAGACTAAGCAAACAAGCTCCCCTTCTTCTTCCTAGGCTCACATGCTGACTGTCCATCACCACGTAAACTCAGGATGAAATGATTTGAAAATTGTATCACTTGCCGAAAATCTAGGTAGTGCCAAGCTGCTCCATCATGCAGGGAGCCAAATAAGTAGCTGAAACTATAATGCCTTGCTCAGAGTGAGATGCTTGGTATAATAGTCTCATTTAGGTGACATGTTTGTCTAGTGGAGAAGCAGCATGAACTGAATAACATAAGCACCTGTATATGATAGTTTTGAAGAATCAGACTGAGAGACTACTGACTTACAAGAGTTTTGCTGTAAGAGAAAAGTGCCTGACTGACAGTGCAGGACACTGATATCTTTTCCTCATTTAGGGCAAGAGGGTCTAGAATTAGATGAAGCCCTTGCACAGGGTCTCTGTGGGTAGGTGAAATGCCCCTGGAAAGCTGCCAGGAAGAAACACTCCATCAACTTTTACACTTACTTTCCTACCCTGGCCTGAGGCCTAATTTGAGAGGACTGACTGTCAGGATATGCAGGTAGTTCACTTTTTGTGGCTTTGTGTTGCTAGCATTTTCATTACTATGTCTACGTTGCAGGTTGCATCTTATCTAGAAATACCCAAGGCAGCTTAATATAACCTCACTTAGTATTGGAAGGCATCTAGCCATGACAGAAAGGACTTCCACAAAGCCTGATTTATTCTGCTTCTTATTTAAGGCTAGTTAGAACATTTCTGAACAGTAATTCAATCAACTGGCTATGCAGATATACTGCCAACCAGGGTATTAAGTCATGCCTATTGTCATAACCATGCTGTGCGACACCTACATATATGCTGTAAGAAATGGACTTAGGCAATATATTTGTATCACATGGGTCATTAAACAGGCATCACATACAAACAAGCTTTCATCAGTATGAAGTTGGACTAGAACTTATGTAATGCTGAATATCATACTCAAACTCTTCCTTGATTAATTTGGACCACTTTTGAAGAGACACATTTTTTTTTCAAGTTTTCAGACTTCTAATTTCTGTTTTAATACATGTAATATAGTGCAAAATAAAAATAAATGGAACCGGAGGAGCAGCTGTTTTGAGTGAAACCCTGGATTAAACATTCTGAGAATAAGAGAGTGCAAGCTTCTGGCAATCTTGCAGAATGACGTTACATAAAGTGCTTATTCCAGAAGAAGTAGCTAAGTTATCTGGACAAGCTACTTGATGCCTCACTGTTTGACTTCTGTGATTGAAGGCCAGAGTTTCACATAGTGTTCAGGAGCCTGAAGTTACAGGAAGGTATTTTGGGAGGTTCTGACAGGTTTTGAAATGTCTGTTTTCAAGCACTTACAGAAACTTTCAAGCTCTTACAGAAAACCTCAGTCTGAAGGTTATTGAAAATGCCAAGGGTGGCTTCATAAGGTCTTCTTGCTGTTTGGATTTCTCTCTCAGCAGCATACTCAGAGAGATTTAATTTTCCATCAGAATTATTGGTGCATATGGGAGCACAGTAAACTTTAAAAGAGCTTGTCCTCTTTAGCCTGAGGGCAAGTTGCACTGTTCAATGGAGCTCTAGATTGACACCAGTCAGATAACGAAGAGATCTGGGCTGTGCACCTAACCCACTCCCTGCTTCTCTGGGTGAGCATGAGGCAGTCAACTAGGCCAAAACTATGACCAGAAGCCAAATAGTTTTGGGTGTCTTCTCTTCCAGTCTTTTTGCTTTATCTGATTAATTTATTCCATCTAATTCTGAAGATTTTGATATGTGAATTTTTCACATCCTAAGCTCCATGACATGTCTAAATATCATGGCTACATGTTTAACTATCATTACTTGGCAACAGTTTATCATGACACAAAATGTTCTGCGTCATAGTCATAAGAAGAGTGAGTCTATTCTGAGGAACCAGCTCTTTCACCTAATTCACAAAAGATTGGATGTCAACTGGACATACAAAAATTAAATTCATTGTAAAAACTCTTGTCTGAGATGTGTTTTTCCTCCTGGGAGTAGTTTTGTTATTATTCTGTTTGAATGAGGCAAAATGGCCTTTGTGTAACACTTTATAATTCAGTTGTTTTAAAAGGCTCTTGTGGAACATTACAGTGCCAGTATTTTATTGGAACAATGATATTTGAACAGCTGAAAATAGTGAAGAATTAATGGAAATAAAAATGGCATTGAAATTCTGAATTTTTGAAAACTGGGGCAAGTGGGCACTGACAGTTCCCTGTGGGTGCCTGGGGATGTAGAGATGCACTTCCCAAGGATATTTTCTGCATTAAATCCTACCAAGTGGTGAATGAAAAATAATGAGCTGTTTCTCTTTTCAAGACAATACCAGGGCCACCAGAATGCCACGTAGCAATTTGCATCAGCCAGCCAGGTCTAAGAAAGTCTTTGTCATTGGAAATATCACCTGTAGTTATTTTACTATCTCCTGTAAACTTCCTCCAAAGCTAAAATCTATCCAAGAGGCAGGTGTTTTACCTCACAGGAGGTGCACCAACAGGTATATTACTATCCCTGCAGTACAATGAAGTGTGTTTGCTTCCCTTGAAGAAATGTTCCCTGGGTATAGCACTATGTTATGCTTGAAAAGGGGGAATGAAAGATTCAGACAATCTCACTGTGATATGGAGGTAGGAAAAGAAAAGAAAGGCAACTCACTTCAAAATGGGAGGTGGCAGGAAGATGGATGAACTGAGGAAGATGAATTTGGGAAGGGAAATGAGTTCTTTCAAGATGAGTGACCATGCTTTCCCTTTCATCTTGCTCACTGACTTCCTTAGGCTCACACTTCCCAAGCTCAGGTGACAGATGAAGCAGTCCATGCCTGCACTCCTGACTGGAGGGGCAAGGAGGAACATTCAGCAGGGGGAAAGGCTGGAGAGCAGCACCTTTGTGTCCCTGCAATGGCTAGCAAGGAGGTAAAATCTCACTTTCACCAAAATTGGGTCACTTCAGCTCTTAATCAAGAGCAGTGGTTCTGCTGTAAGTGCTAATGGCAGGTATGAGTGTGCTGATCAAAGTTGGTCTACAGCTTCTGCTGCTCCTTTTGTGCAGAGCAAGCTCTGTGAGAATTTTTTGAGCTGGAAGGGCAGAAGTCAGAGCATGAATGTGGTGATCAGGACTTCATTTCAGCAAGGTGCTGAGGCATGTATCTGAAGCCAAACATTCAGCAACGTGCTAATAGTAGACCTATTAGTGAAGTGTCCCTGAGGGTTGGGTCTGCCATCCCAATTCTGTTTCTTTTTGGATGAAAGTGGGAGAATAACCTTGTATTCTTTTTGAATTTCCTTTAATACATACCTCAGATAGGGACCGTTTTTATTTCCTTTGTAGAGTTATTCAGTAAGTTTAGTTGTTTGTGAGGCAAGCTGAAATTCTTCTATGGTGAAAGCTCTTCTGCATGTGCCAAGTATTAATATTTTGAAAATATAAACTGTACTTTGTATAAAACAAGGCTCTTGTGCATAATTGTATTAATTTTGGCACTATAAATTCAAGGACAAGCATGCCAACTCAATATTCCTGGAATAATAAAAACAAAATATGTGATTTCTTAAGATTCTCTTTTCGATATATATTTTGAGGGCCCCATCTTAAACTAACAAGATGATGTAACCTGTTTTTGTCTCTTCCTCAGCAGATGTGCCTCAGGGCAAAGGTTGGTGTTCAAACAACGATTTTATTTTTTTAAAGCAATGTTGATTGTAACATGAACCTCCTAATCTTAAGAAGCTTTAACAGGATGTTTGGTAAATGTCAAAAACGTTAACTTACAACCAAGGCCTGTGATATCCCAAAGAGACTTAGTCAAAAGTATATCCTTAGTAGCTTTACAAGCCATAGATTTGCTTAACTTAAATTAATTTTAAGCTCAACTGAAGTTTAAAATTGCTGAAGCTGGCTAATAATATTCACTCTAAAGACTATGTGCCACTGGCATTATGCTTTTAATGTTGAAGCTCCATTTACCTGGAGTGTAAGCACATGAGAATGTGAAAAGGTCCTTCTGAGTAAAAGAAACAAAAGATTACCAGTCTTTCACTGCCACAAATAATCTTTTTTTCCCTGTTAATCTGGGAGGGGGTGACTGGTGTGTTATCCTTAGCGTTGGTCGCAGAAAACAACTAGGAGCTGCAATGAACAATGACATCGGGTATAATGGTGGAACTATCACTGGTTTTGTGTGTTCTGCCTTCAGTATAGTTGCTCTGGTTGAAGGGTTTCATCAGCACTGTCAGCCATCTTGCTCTGTTCTGATGTTTGTCACATTGTAGTTCTACGAACCACAGTTTTTTTCCTCTTTCTCTGAAGTCTTTAAAGACTCTACAGTCTTTACAGAGACATTATTAGGTTCTTTTTTCCTCAAATTAAAAAAAAAAAAAAGTGAATGGAAGAAACTCTATCATTTCAGTGTCAGTGATTTTTTTTTTTCCCAGTAAACTATTGGTGTGTATATATGTATATATAGTACAGTCCAAGATGGCATGGTAGTTGGGTTTTATCAGGAGTTTTTAGAATGACTCATATAACTCACCCAGCACGTGCAGATAAACCCCTGATATCCCATTACAACATTGTGTAATCTCTTGTAAGCCCCTCAGCTACCCCATCAGTAGGAGTGCACACATACATGCGCACTCCCCCTCCACTGAAGCAGATGCACTGGGAAAGTTCAGCTAACAGCCTTTCTTCCCTCATCCTGCCACTTATACCTATGACTCTGGTAATTTGATAAATCTTATGAGAGCAACTCAGAAAGTTTAGCACTTCTTTTCCCCCTGCTACAAGTGATCATATCTCCATAACATCAGGATAAAATATTCTATTTTCCAACATCTTAACAGTTCTACTTTCCCTAAGATTAGGGGGTGAAAGTGGCAGCAATAATGCAACTGACATTTATGATAATGCCACAATGCCACATGCTGTCACTTAGAATCAGATGTACTATAGGATTAGTAGTAAATGTTGTCAAAATGCTGGGAGCCTCCATTATATTGGGCCTGATTCCTCATTTTCTGATGCGAGTGTTAATTGGTTGACTTCCTCTATATGCCCAGCACCCAGGGATTTGTAAAAGTCCCAAGGCAGTCTTAGTGAAGTCTAGCTCGTGTCACTGCCCAATGGTTCTTGTCAGAAGCGTGTCACGTTGGTGACAAGCTCTGGTATCTCTTCAGGGTGATTTTTTGGGTCTGTTTTGTGTTTTTCAATTTGTTGCCTAAAAACTGATTAAATGAGTTCTGAGTACTAGCAGGCTTTTTGCCATCCACATATCCACCAGAAAATAAAGTTATTCAGATGTTCAGTCTCTTCAGCTGGAACTTCACAAAGAAAGGCATTTATGAGCTCTCATGATGAAGCCTAAGCCTGAAAAAAACCTCTGAGTGATATAAAGGATGTTATCTGAAGGTTATCAGAATTTTCTTCTCTTTCCCTCTCTATTTATTTCTTTATATATCGGCATATAACAAGTATGGTGTGAGTTTTGAGAGACACTGGGCATTAAACAGTGACACTGTAGAAACTTATCACTTTGAAGAACTTGGACTGAGTCTGTAGGAATCACAGGTAGCAATGACTCAATCAGTCTCTATTCTCTTTCTGATTTGGCTAAATAAAGGCTACTTCTACCTTGTGTTTTCCAGCATCCCTTAGGGCTTTCCAGACTGGGTAGGATGCAGCAGAGGGAAAACAGCACTTTTTTGCTTTCAGTAGGGACAACACAATCACAAGGCACAACAGGTAGCTCTTTAAATTGCATGTGGAGTGTGAAAAGTGATCTGGAAAACAGCAGCTTTTTATTTAACAATCCTTGTCCTTTGGTGTGGTGTGTGGGAGAGAGAGGAAACTAATCTGTTTATTCTTGTGCATTGTGCATTGTCAACACTGTTTAATATGTTCCAATCAACTGCACCAATAATAAGGCACTGAAATTTGAGTTATACATGGGTAGCAGAAAGTATAATTTGAAGCCAATGGGGCTGCAAAGGTATAAATGAGGAGTTACCTTTGTCTGCAGCTCTCTTTGTTGAGGATGTTCAGTGAAATGAAGTTCAGCTTCACTCCAGCATGGATTTGCAAAGCTGATTGATGCAAAAGCTGTAATTAGACTGAATGCATTTGATATGGAATTGGGAAGATGATAAAAAATTGCGATTTTTGGAGAGCAGAACTGCAGTTTAATAATTGGGAGTATGCTGTAAAGGACTGGGATTTTTAGTCATAGTAAGGAACGTAATTGACTGCAGATGGAGAGTTCTGGACAATATACATATGTTGGCAGTAGCAGCTTTTAGATTCAGGGGAGCAGTGTTTGGGACTGTGCAGTGTGGTTATTCAAGTTTATAAGCACACTTTTATTAGCATGTAAATTTGAATGCCAAAGGCATAAGCCACACTGCTTTTAACCAAACCAAACAAAGCTTTATTTGCCAAGAAAATTTGAAAGAGACTTTTGAAAACATTCCCTACTATAGCATGTGCTTTTCTTACTTTCTTGAGATATATTTTTCTCAGAAAATAACATTTCCTTCTCCTTTATTTTGCAGGCTTCTGTCTGTGCACTGGGGTGGATTTGTTCAAGTCCTTTGGTCTCATCTGGTGGTATTTCTTGCAGCTCCTTACATGTAAATAGATTTTGGTAAGTCAAAACACCTCTCCCCCTCTTCTCCTTCCCTTTTCCCTTACTTCTCCCTCACATTTAAAATGGTTTCTAGGGGAAGAAACAAAGTGATTTCAGGTAGAATGTCTGTTTGAATTGAAAACTCCTTAACAGATATTCTGTGCACTCTAGAAGACATCAATTAGACCTCACTCCAGATTTCTAAATTCTCACTCAAAAGACAGGTTTAATTTTTTATTTGGAAAGAATAGGAGCTTGGTCTCTCTCACTTCTAGTGACTATGACAAAAGCATCAGAAATGAAAACAGGAATGAGAAAATGTCATCTTCGTAAAGAGGAATGGAAGACAACTGGGTGTAATTATACTCGGTGTCTTGCTGGTAATATTTAATAAGTAGTTTCATGAGTTATTCTCACATAAACTGGCTATCTTTTTTTTTCTGCATGTTTCAGCTGAAAACATTCTACATATTCCCCTGTACTAATTGAAAAGACTGCACAAGGAGAGAGGCAGATTTTGGCTGATGCCTAGTGTTGAGTGAATAGAAAGTAAAAAATAAAAATATTGCACTCAACATCTGGATTGGCTTCCTCAGAGTTGAAAGGAGTCCAAAACATTTCCAATCTTGTGTGCTGAGTAAAAATGACATGGAAGTCATCTTGGAAGTGAATACTCTAAGGGGAAAGTATGTTTTGGCATTCACATACCTTTATTTCTTCAGCAGAATGTTACTTTGAAGTTGTAATTTTTAGAATTTTCCCTCATCTTATTCTGAATGCTTAATATCTCTAAATACCATTGCAGGAGGGAAATAAAATGCTAAAGAATATTAAAAAACTCTTAAAATAAATTATTCAAGAGAACTGCCATGAATTAGCAATTGATACAAACATAAATAAATAGCTTTGTATTAGTTGTGTAAGCCATCTGAAAGAGCTGGACCGGCTACAGAACATTAGATTTGCCATGAGGTACCTAATCAGACATGAAGTATATTGTCTTCCCTAAATCCAGTTGTGTGTGTGTCTTATTGTGCTGCTCTCATTCTCTGATGTTGTGTCAGCATTTGTTATGCCACCACAGTGCAAAATAAGATGTCAAATGAGCAATGTAAGTTTCTCAAGACAGGTGTTTTATCTGTAAGATATTGGCCAAATCAAAAAGTTACTGATGGAATGATGGACTTATTTTTAAAATACACATCCTTTTTCATCAGTAAGCAATAATTTGTAGGATCTAAATGCTCCCATTTAGAATTTGAGATCCATAAATCCTGGGAATCCTACTGTTGAAAGAGGCTGTTAGGAAGATGTGCAAAGGCAGCTACTCCTACCTGTGTGTTGGAGTCTGTTTCTGATTGAATGGCAAGAGAAAAAAATCAATAGTTTTCTTTAATTGAGGTTCTCTTGGGGTCAGGAAGTGCTGAGACCTGATAACACACTAAACTCTGTGTCTGGCCACCACCAGCAATGGCAGCAATTAAATACAACCCACAGCCGACAGTTAATCCCAATTTGTTCCCTTGTGCATGGTGTCAGTGAGTTAAAGTTTGGTGAAATAGGAATGCTTGAGGATGAAGTATGTAAAGCATGTCAGCAAGACTCTTTTTCCACATTTTCCCAGCAGCAGCAGTTACCAGCTTCAGTGCTATTTGGGATTTCTCTGTGGAACAAACACTGTATTCATGTAAAGCTTCACGGCCTGTAGGTTTCAGGATCACTGTACTAAAATTTCTGTTTTTTCTGACAGTTTTTTCTTGAGAGTCTCAGGGAGCATGATAATCTCTTTTCTGGTAGTAGGAGAAAAAGGAAAATGAGGTTGACTGAGGTTGGTTAAAGTGCTCAGGCAACATATGAAGCCACAAATTCAGGTATTAATTTGGTGAATTTTTGGGAATCTGGAGACCATAATCAACACATATACAACTTCACAAAAATGATTAGATTTGGCACAGAAATCTATCAGAGAACAGAATTTGACTGTCCTCCTGATCTGCTGCAATTGCTGAAACCTCAGGTCTTGCTTGTGTTTCCCATGGCCAGGACAGATCGTCCTCTGCCCTCTAATAAAGGATGCCTCTATAGGCAAGTAGCTATGGACCTGACTTCGAATGTGGTTCACAAAGGCTGGTGGGTACAGACAAAGCAGAGCTTGCTCTCTCCATGGCTTCTATGGAAGCTGTAGGCTTCTATAGCAATTACTTTACTACCACTGTGCAGCCTGATGAGAAAGGACATCCATGAGGGATTTTCTCCATGTTGATTTCTGATGGGTCCCTTGTAGCCCCACTTTAGCCAGGAATACCCTTGCAAATTCTCGTTATTGATTTCCCTCTCTCTGATGGTTCTCATAGGCACTCATTAGCTTGGTAGTCTGCAAAGCACTAGTATAGTGAGGGTTAAACTTAAATATTGTATCTATTTCACTGTTTGCTTTTTAAGTTTTGAAGAGGATTTTTCATTTCTCTGCCCAAAGTAAGTCCAATAATTATAACCCATTTTTATTTGAATCTAGAAACTGAAAAGAATAGGCTGAAGTTGAGACAGTATGATTGGCAGGAGGAGAATGGTAGTAAAAATAAACAGTGTTTACTTTTTCAGAGTTTTGTTCTTTAAAAGCGTTCTTAGTGGAAATGGTCTGAAGGGGTAATGAATATATATTTCCATATTTACAGTAGCAGTTAACTCCTCAAAAATTTTTATGTGCATATGCATGCGTGTGTGTGTGTATAAGTATATTTATATACCCACATTTTCTGCGTACTGACTTGTGAACTTTTAATGGTATTGGTTCAGCCTCTGCTGAAGTGTGTGTGGTTATGTGTATGTATGCCCATACTGGGACATATTGAGGAACTGGGAATGTGTTAGCTGTTTTACTTGCCTGAAGCATGACTGACAGGACTGTTGTTTTTCTCACTGGTAGCAAGGTCAGTGGGCTGCATGACCAAATTAAATATACTTCGTGGGAACTGCAACAGTTCACTTTGCAGTGAGCTGTGAGCAGAGTAGAGTTTGCCCAGAATATCCAGGGCCAGAATATCACCCTTTGTCATCAAGTGCTGCTGTCTCTGTCTTCCTCTTCTCTGGCCCTGAAAATGAAAAATAGTAAATACACAGTTCATTTGCTCTGCTTTTCACTTGCTTTCTGTGTATTAAGTAATTAATTAGCTAACTGTGACACAAAAGCACAGAGCTTGGCTCCCACTGGAATTGCCTATTAGAATATGCACCTTGCTATAACATTCAATGGGAACATCCTTAGTAGTGGTAAAGCTTCTGCACCATATACATATACATACACATACACATACACATACACATACACATACACATACACATACACATACACTTATACATATACTGCAGTATCTGGTGTTATCAGGTGTCTTCTCCTGTCCATTCACAAGCCTTCAGGAAGCTTGGCTGAATAGTGCACTGAAATATCCACTGATTCTGGTATGGTGCACTCAGTGATTTGCAGTAGAGGTCAGGTTTTAATTACAGTCATTGAGGACAGGGGAAGAGGCTTTTGGATCTATGTTTGAAATGTGCAAGCTTTGTCTTGCGAAAAAAGCTAATTCAATAAGGGCCCAATGCAAACTCTCCTGAATTCAGTGGAAAGGATCCCACAGAGTTCCGTATGCTTTGGACCTCTGCCTAGTTGCAGTGTTTCTTAAATAGCTCCAAACTTACTACAGGGACTATTTACAATTCACAAATACTGTGATTAAGTTAGTTGTCTAAGGCAGCTGGTAAAATTTTAAAGACTGACCATACATATGGTTCTATTTATAAATAAGAAGTGATTTATTGAACTATATTACTTTTTTTTTTTTTTAAAGATCTACTTTATAAAACTCTGCAAAGGAAAAATGTCAAGATCAGTTGTCTTTTTGACTAAATGAACAGCAGAGAAGTTACTTACATCAGACTTTTAGTGTTCTAAAACATTTTAAAACAGTTCTTTGGAATTCCCGAGGAAAGTGCACCTGAAAAATAAATGTAGCAAACAGTGAGACTTAAGTCTCTTGGTCTCACATACATATTGGACATTCATTTTCTAAAATGTCCTTTCATAGAGAAGCTTTGATTTTAATAACTTCAAAAATAGGTTATAGCTTGCAGCCTTAGATGAGTATTTCACCAATAAAGTGAAAGCATGATGACTGTTATATTTGCTAGTCTGGAAACAGATCTTCAACAAAGACCTCTTCAATAACAGGCATAGGGCTGGCTACTATCAGTGGCTATACAGTACAGCAGAAAATTTTGGGTCAAACATCTGGACAAAGCTCACTGAAGTCTCTTCTTGCATGGATTTCCCTTCTCAGTTTAGTGGCAGCTGTCCCTCTTCCAGTTCTTTCGTGTGTGTGAATTTTGGGTGTACACATTTGACAAAAGCTCAGTCATTTGCTTTCCAGAAGCAACTTCTCTGAATTTCCTCATCATGAGATCATTCAGCTAACAGCATCAGCAATTGCCATCAGTCCTTTCAGACACCTTCATCAGAAAGAATTGTCCATCAGTGTTGCTTGCAAGAATTGATTTTCTTCTTCGTTTGGGCTTATTCTTGTTAGGAGTGTTGCGAAGCTTAATGTGTACTTGTGAAATGCCCTAAGATTAATGGGTAAAAAGGGTTCTTCATAATAGCATAGACATAAAGTGTTCTTTCTACTAAGCATTCTGTCATTGTGCTCCAGAAGTCTCCAGACCACTGTATATAAGGCAAATGAAGTGAATATAACAGGCAGATGCCTTGGGACAATCAGGTTTGCTTTTACATGGATAAGTAAAGAAGTTTTAAAACTTGGAAGCCTTAACCAATCAAACTTAAAAAGACTTCATGAACCAATTGCAAATATTTTGTTTCTGCATACTTTGGGATGACAGGTGTCATAGTCACATCTTAGTTTGGGTTACAGGAGAATGCATTTTGAAACCAATTAATAATATGTAGCACTGTGCCAGCTCTGCAGAGCACAGAGCCTGCTGAGCAAACTGTCAAATATTTGCCATGGTGTACAGTGCACAGAACCCTAGAATAGTCAAATGAAAAGGAAATATAGGCAGGCCCATAAAACTAAACTGGAACTCAATGAATCACCACTTAAAAGCTTGGCCCCCACTGGCTGCAAAAAATGGTTTATTTTTTTTTTTCTTTGAATTAAGCTTGTGTATGAATGAATGTGAGACTCCATGCAGGTTGTGTACACATCCCTTGGTTGTACATGCAAATTGTCACTTGGACATGCATCAGTTTGGTTAGATCAGCAACATGGTTCCCTGCTGATGGCAGGGGGATTGGAACTAGATGATCTTTAAGGTCCCTTCCAATCCAAACCATTCTATTCTATGATTCTATGGTTGAGCTTAGCAATGAGCTTGGAGATGATACAGATTTGCAGGAAGAATAGGGAAAGTTTCCACAGGTGCTGTACCACTCCTTTAAACAGAGAACACTGTTTTTGTGCACTTCTGCTTTGGCACCTTTCACTAACTTTGCTTGCACACATAAATACTCGATTAAAATAAGCTTATTGGGTGGGATTTATAAAACTTGGTCTCAGCTGCCCTTGAGTGGCAATGTCTAACACATTATGAATAGTGCAGTTTTCAAATATCATCCAATTTGCCTGTCTGGTTAGGTGTATCACAAAATATGGAGGGCTTTCCCCCCAAAAATACACATAAAAGCCTTGTTAAAAAAATAAAACAGGTTCCATGAAAATGTGGTTACCATGGTTATCAAAACAAATTGGGTTTTTGCAGGTGCAAACAGTCTATTAGTGACCTAAATGATCATTTGTTCATGCAGTTATTTCCACACAAATCTGCGGCAATTGCATGGAAAAAATTATGTTCAGTGTGGTACCCAAATCTTGGTGATTCCAATCTTGAGGCATCAGGAGAAGCCAAAAGTTCAGTAAGTTTCAGAAAAGTCTTAGACATTGTTATGGATAATGAGCTGGTTTGACAGTGACGTTAAGAAAAATTAAAATGCCTTTTTGCAGTGTCTGTGCAACTCCTCCTGCCTGGGGGGCAATAAAACTGCATCACTGTGATGATTAAGGAGAAATTATTTTTGTGAACGAGGTATGACTAGTAAAGATTTATCCAGACCATCCTTAATGCATTCTTAGAGAAGAAAATACAGACTCAATGGTTTTGGGACTCAGGACTTTTAGCTGGTTCACGTCATAAGTGAAATTATTATAATTTGTGTCTAATTAAGCTGATGATGACATTGTTTGATCTTTTAAAAGTAACACACCATTTTCTTCCCTTTTTTGTGGTATGGATCCATTTGAAACTGTTATTAGACAACCAAGTTTATGAAATATCTTTCAATGAATGTATCTTGTTAAGTAGGTAAATTTTAATTTTTCGATATCAAATCATTAGCATATGAAGTTGATACAAAGAAACTACTCTGACATTATCAGTTGTGCAAATCTTGAATTCAAGTTGTGCATGTGATTCTCAATCAGATAATTAAGCAAGGTAAATATGTTTTTTATAAATGATCCATAGGATGTCTCCAGTTAACTGCCTAGATGTAGAAAGACTAGGTTCTTTAATTTTGATGAACAAGTCTGAGTTTTAATTTAGACATTTAGGCCAAATCCTACCCTATTGTGTGCCTGTCTAAACCCTGATACATGTCTGTGGGAGTTTAGGGCTTCGTGTTCTTGATATTGGCAGTAGATCCCAATGAAAATCCTCAAAAAACAGTGGAAACCTTACTGTTGACTCTGCCTGGCTTTGTTCTGGTGTCTGTGCAGGTTCCTCGTGCACAACTGATGGCAAACTGACAGTCTTTGGCACTGGTGATCTCTCCAGAAATGGATACTTTCCAGGATGAAGAAGTCCCAGGTATTAACACCTAGTCAGGAATAATCAGCTGCACAAATATAATGTGGGAATAATTGGTTGGGTGGCAGTTTCCTAGAAAAGACTGGGAGAAATATAAAGAATCGTATCTGAATATGAGCCCACATGCCATACTGTTACCAAACAAGGCAATTATTGTACTGTTCTCATTAAAGAGATCTGTGGTGTGCAGTGTGCATGAAATGATCCTCCTTGACATTGGCTAGGTCTCAAACAGAGTGCGGTTTCCCCACGTGTACTTTAAGAAAGATGTGGACTAGCCAGGGAGCCTGGAGGAGAGAAAACAATATCCAGAGAGCTATGAAACATGACCGCAAGAAAAGCTTGAGTAAATTAGCATTTTTAAGCCTAGGAAGACATTTTTGAGAACTGAGGAGGGATATCACATACTGATGTGTAAATCACATACTGATGTGCAAATAAATGAAATGATGATCCGAGGGCTGGAGCACCTCTCCTATGAAGACAGGCTGAAAGAGTTGGGGCTGTTCAGCCTGAAAAAGAGAAGACTCCGGGGAGATCTTATAGCTGCCTTCCAATACCTGAAGGGGGCCTACAGGAAAGCTGGGGAGGGACTTTTCATAAGGGCAACTAATGACAAGACAAGGGGAAATGGGTTTAAACTGAAAGAGGGGACGTTTAGATTAGATATTAGGAAGAAGTTTTTCACTGTGAGGGTGGTGAGACACTGGAACAGGTTGCCCAAGGAAGTTGTGGCTGCCCCCTCCCTGGAAGTGTTTAAGGCCAGGCTGGATGAGGCTTTGAGCAACCTGGTCTAGTGGAAGGTGTCCCTGCTGATGGCAGGGGGGTTGGAACTAGATGACCTTTAAGGTCCCTTCCAATCCAAACCATTCTATGATTCTATGTTTCTATGATTGCTGCAATATGGAAGACAACCATGCTTTCTGTCCATGATGGATAAGACAGAAGGCAAGGTAGCGATGAAAAACTAGTCATGATAAGGACAGAAAAGAGTTAAAATAGATTACTCACAGAGGTTACGGCATTGCAGCTGGTGTATACATGATATAGACCTTTGTGAGAAATGAGACACATATTACTGGTTTTGTTCGAGGTGTAGCAAATGGAAGGTGATCATTCAATGCTCATTTCCACTCCTGTAATTCTGAGATTTACCAATAGGTTGGCATATATTGCTCTGTCATCTTAAAGCAATGCTGGTTTAGAAGATGGATTGAATCATACTTTGAGTAAGAATGTTAATTAGACATATGTCTGGTGGTTTTACCATATGAAAATGCACCTTAACTACCTTGACAAATGTAGTAAAGATGAGAATAGGAAAGCTGATGTTTTTTTCCATTTCTTTTTCTCATTTCTTCTAAAATGCTGATGAGTTTGTTGGCTGATTAGAAATAGAAACCTCTTGTTTGCATTTTAACGTTTAATGATGGCATTGCAACAGTGTGGTCATGCTCCTGTCTACATGCAAGACAGAGTGACCACCGACCTCTTGGGAAATTGGAAGACTACTTGAGGTGAATTTGAAAGCCACAGAACATGTGTTCAGCTGCATTTTATTCTTTTGCCTATTTCCACTGTAAAGTCAGCATCACAGGATTTGATCAGTCTCAGTGATTTCTCCTGTCTGAGACCCCCAGCTTCAGCTGTCAACACCCAGCCTATTCATCATTCGGAGCCGACATCAATATGTGAAGGAGAAAGGATGGTGTGCACAGAAGAATCTGGATGGGTTGTCTCCAAGCTCACCTTTAGGAATGTCAGTTGTTTCGTATTCATAATATTTGGGCTTCCTCAGAGGTCAGCAGCGTTTCCAGCAGTGAGAAACAGCAGTCTCAATAAAAACCAGAAAGTTGAAACAGGAAAGCTTGGCTATTTGTGCTACTGCTACAGACAGGCCCCCTTTAGTGTTTTGCTATAGCAAGGCATGAAGCTGCCTTCTACTCTGCATGTGTCCTTTTGTCTTGTTAACTGGAAGGAGCTGTAGGGGAAACTGGAATTTTGAACTATCTTCTACGCTCAGTGGTGATGACAATGATTCCAATCTGCTGCTTAGAAGGTTAGTAGGTTTTTCTTCATAGAAATAATTTCCAGCAATAGGAAATCACTGATCACTTTTTTTCCTTGACATGTATAGGTGAACTTTCCAGAGAGTATAACAGCACATAGTTTCCTCTTACTCATGAAGGATGATCAGGTTGAGGGGTGAGTGATCTTTCCTAAACAGGAATGATCACAAGTACCAAAACTCAACAGGGCCTATAATAATTAACATAGCCTTTGTGTATACATAATTTCATTCTATTAGCTTCTGCAACAGGCCAACAGAATTCGATACTAGTGTCTTCCTGTTTCATAATGCTGAAAGCCTGCTCTGTGACAAGTAAAGTCCTTCTGGGGCAAATGAGTCAGATGCTCAGTTTTTTTCCAAAGAGACAGTCTTGGCAGGTCTTTACCTGGTGCCTCAAGGCAGAAAGATAGAAGAAGATTCTTAACATTGTGAATGTACACAGTGGGATCAACTTTTTTTTTTTTTTTTAATCAAAAGCTACTCCCTGATGCCTTAAAATTTTAGATAATGGTCTTTATTTCAGATTTCTTAGTTTAGTGTAGCTGGGTTTTCAAAAGAACCTTTTAAAAACACCAGTAACTAACACTAATTCCACAGTGAGTTCTGACTCACTGGTAGGTGTCTGAAGCTCTCTCTAATTGGTCTTAGCACTCAGACAGGGAGAGCACACAGGTCTGCCTTTGATTTGAATTGGAACTGAACACTTGTGTCAGGGAAAACATTTGACAAGTACAGCTGTCCTATTTGGGATTAAGAAACTGTTATGTGACAACAGTAAAAAAATCATTCAGAAAGTCACTTTTTTCTGACAGTGTATGATTAGACTTCATAGAAGAATAAAAACAATATCTTGAACCTTAAAGTTACTCTATCCACTTCAGTGAAGAGCTCATTCCTTAAATACCCATTCTGCCAAGCTGCCAAATAAAAATTCAAACAAACCATATAGAACTCGTCTATTACTTCCTTGGATCACACACTTTTCTTACTGGCAGGTATGATTTCATGGCACCAAACCTTAAGCAAAAGCAAGAAGAAACTGGAGGAACCATGAGTTCAAAAACTGTTCTGACATCTCTGAAACGTTTTGACATTTTAGAAATGGTTTGTTTTCAAGTATTAATAGTGGAAATTCAGGAAATTAAGGTCTAAGTTAGTAAAGTAGCAAGACATGATGTCTGACTGTCTAGGGACCAATGGTTAAGTCAAACTGAATTACCTCTGTATAGTAAAATAAACAGTGTCATTGCCATTTCTCTGGCCCTGTGTCCGGTTAGCATGGCCTAGCTGTACCCATATGATTAAATTTTGATGATTTCCAAAGCAGGAAAGAGTTTAGATATGTCTAACTACATACCTGGAATAGTTCCTGGGTTAACTTCTGAATCATAATATGAATTGATTGGGAGAGTTTTGGGTTATCTGGGCAAAAAACATGTGAGAGACTATTCTCAGCATTTAGCAGTGTAGGGAGTGAGCTCTGACACTGCACCCCTGAACAATGTATTTCCTGCTAAGGGGCAGCCTGAGGCTTGGGTTGATCTATGTTTTGAGGGAAAACAGACTGAAGAGAGGTTTCAGCCACCTGAATGAACAGGTAGCTATTCACCCTAGCCTACTGCAAGGCTCCTCAAATTCTGGTTATTCTCACTGCAGCACCTACCTGATTGTGAATCTTTCTGGGTTTCACTTTCCCTAGCAGACTCAGTTACCCCATGTGGTTACTTGCTAGAGCATGCGAAGGCAGCAATGCCTTCTATATTGCAGCATAACAATAGTGCTGTGAAGAGCTCTCACTGAGACTAGGTTGCATAGACAGTCAGGAGTAAGGTCCTCTCTCATCTCATGTTGTTTGAACGTACAATGTTGACACTATCTTTGGGCGTATAAGGTGGTACCCACAAAGATAAACAGAACAGTTTTTCCTTTCAGAGCTCTTTCTGATTTTGGAAGTACTGCCAGTCCTTGATGAACCATGACTTGGGTTAGATTCAGGAGGAACCTCATGACTGAGGCTGACTCAGCAAACACAACAAACTAAAGACTGTGATAAAGTCTTCAATACTGGAGAATGAGCAGATGCCCACAGTGTCATATACGCCCACTAATGCAACACACTTCACCTCTGTTTTCCTTGGGAAACATCATGAAGCAGGTTAGCCTCCTTTCCAGTATGTTCACAGCTCATGCATAACTGTCTCTGCCACAAGATTCCTGTGAGACACTGAGCTTCTCACAAGTAGTACATCTGCATACATCCTGATGTGGGTGCAGTGCCATAGTGATGCAGTGGTATCTGAGGCAAGTTACTATCTCTTCAGGGAGCTGTGTTTTGTGGTGCTTTCTGGGCAAACCAGCTCATTTGGAACTAGTCTGCGATTCTTATTGTACATTGTACTGTACAGTATTAATATATCCTTGATTGTTATGTGTCTCATTTGTCTATTTTAAAAGAGGACTAATAATATTTAATTTCTTTTCTTCATTGATTTTATTCTCTATTTGGATATTAAGCTTTTCAGGGCAGCCTGACTTTCTTCTTATGTGTATAGAAATGCAGTGTCCAGCACTACATAAAACAGTAATACAATTAATAATACCATTATGATGACTCTGACCGGTGTTAAGAGCTGGTGGCTCATTAGTAAGAAGCTGCAAATTGCCTTGGATAGGTAAATAATTTTGCAGAAGAATTTCAGTCCCTGCAAGTATTAGGTTATGCTATTTTTCTTTCAGGCAAATTTTCAAGTTTTAAGTGCTTACTGTCCCTCAACCTCTCTTCCTTCATCCCTTCCTTCCTCCCTCCTTCCTTCTCTCCCTTGCTACTTGCCTCACTTTCTCATCCCTCCTTCTTTCCCTCCAGAGTGGGATCACACCAGCTTTGCAATCCTTTGTGACTTGTACGTTTCCAAAATCTCCAGGGAAGTGAGAACTCCTGAGGAAGCTTCTTATATCTAGGTTGTTGTATGGCATATGTGAAAATATACTTCTTGGGCACCACTCATGGATCTTTTTGGAGCATGCTGTTGATCCCTAGGAATCCACAGGTGAAAAGCTGAAAAACATTCACACAGGCAATTATCACAAACATTGATGATTGTAAAGTCTGTGCTTTTTTGCTGAAAACTCCTCTCAAACTTTGCGAAGTTTTCTGC
>NW_010329003.1:0-10207 GCF_000700745.2 Antrostomus carolinensis
AGCTCCAGTGCTGCTCCGTGCTGTGAACTGTCACCTTCCTGAGGGTGGCAAGGGCGGGAGGTGTGCGCAGAGGGTACTGCGTGTCTCCTGGCAGTAAGGGGGCTGGTGAACCAGAGCCAGCCTGCCTGCTCCCCTGCCAGTGGGGACGGAACCTGAGCTGCCTGCATTGCCCTCTCCCTGTCAGTGCGGGGTGCCCTCAGGTTTAGGGAGAGACCGAGAGGTGGACTGGTGAGCACCTGTAAAAAAAAAGGCCAAGCCAAACTGCCTGGAGGTGGGATTTGCCTGGGGTATATTAAGTCAGTCTTGGCACCACTTGGCTTTGAGACATGTTTCATAAAACTGTAGGTGAGAGCAGATCTCAAGCAGAGGGATGCCTTGTTTCCACCAGCCTGGCTGGGGAGGCTAGTACTTTATGGGAACAGCTGTAGGTTTGCCTCCAACTTTGCATTCTTGGGTTTCACCCAAAAGTTAGAAAAGCATTTTTTTTTCTCTTGTTCCTCAGTGCTTAAGTGTGCCAGGTAGTCAGAGGCCCAAGTGTGCCTTCTGTTTTTTTCAGGAACAACACTGAACCTGTTGAAATTTCCAATTATTAATCCTACATGTGACAGGATATTCCGAAGGCAGGAGAGGCTGAAAGAGGAGGCAGCAAAAACAGATGATCAGCTAAGCAGTGAAGAAAAGAAGTACCTTAATCACCTTAAAAAGCAAGGTTACTTCGTGGGTGAGTATTGCCTGAGTAAAGGTGTTGCCTCTCTGCCCCAATGAAAATACTGCATTACACAAAGAACTATTAACTCCTTAATTTGCTGTAGAATCTAGCTGGTTTTGGCACATAATTTCTTCCCACACTGAAAGAACTAATTTCCATTTAATTATGGGAAGGACATGCTATCTGTAGTAGCAGTAAAAACTTTCCAAACTTGTATTCAGGTTATTTTGAGCAGTTTTTGTTCTTGAGTGCAAGACTTCTAGGTCTTCCCTTAGTAGCATCATTAGTGTTTCTTTCAAGTACTTGTTTTTCAGCTGTAGTAGCACTGCAGAGGTTTCTCTGTGCAGTGCACCTCCCATCAGCGTTTGCTGTCCTAGTTCAGAGCTCGGTAGTTTGCAGTGATACTGCATTGTGGGCCATCTCTCATTCCCAAAGGAAGAAAACAAGTTTCGTTAGGGAAATAAAGGAGTGTCTGTGATCTAGTCCCTGCTAACGTTTAGGGCCTCAAGGAGTGCTAAGCAAGAATTATAGAAGGGATTTCTTAGCATCTGGGCTTTTAAACATACAAATTTCTAGCATCTTTATAACCTTTATATTGCCAATGCACATCTCTCTGAAGCAAGGGAAGGGACAGATGTCCAGGTGAAGGATGGGCAAGTTAATAAGTTAATTACCAGGAAACCTTTCATTTTAATCCAGGAAGAGTTGGAAGAACATTTCAGCGGCAGAAGTCTAACACTGTGGTTGATTTTGACCCTGACATGCTCTCCTACAGCATAGATGAAGATCCCAGACATTCCCCTAGGAAGTGTGAGGAAAGGGAGGAGTTCACATACAACGAAGTGAAGGATGCTCGCTGGTGTTTCGACACTCCAGGGATTGTAAAGGAAAACTGTGTAGGTATTCTGGTGCTGTGCTTCGGGATGGTGGGGTTTGGGAAGGCTGTTCTGCCTTAGCTGTGCATGTGGAAGAGTATTTCTGCTGCAGTCCCGGGGTTGGGATTCTTTTGGTTTGGGCAATTGTGTCAAAGCATGGTTTGTATTTACTTGGGTGGGCTTCACTGTGTTAACGCTGCTGCGTTCCTGAGCAGTGCGTGCTGCCATCTTTGCAAAGGAACCGAGTGACTGCGCCGTCAAACTTCGTAACGTCTGAATGCAGGGAAGTGCTGTAGGCATCGCCCAATTAAATGTGCACTTTTATAGCTCTAGCAGCCTACTGAAAAAGGTCGAGCTCAGGAGGATAACCAGTGTTATGTGACCGAGCCAAATCTTTGAGAAAGCATTATCCTGAAGCTAACGGGATCTACGGGGTTCCTGTTAATGGCTCCAATGTGTCAGGCCTACCTCAGTGTTTCAGTAGAGCAAAGGCTCTGAAGCCAGTGCTGATGTAGTGCACACATCCAAAAACGTCGTGCTTTGATTATTTATGGCTTTGGTATCTATGCAGGTCATCTCTTTGCAAAGGATGACCTAAGGAAGTACAGGGAGATAGAAAAGTTCTGAAGAGAACTAGTTAGGAGCAGGGTTGTTGTTTGTTTTGTTTTTTTTTTTTTATTTTAGAAGAAGAGTGAAGGAAAGTGGCTGTTAGCATGTGGGGGAATTAAATATTTGTTTATTAAATATTAAGGTTTGTTTTTAGCTGCTTCCTCATGACTCCTTCCAAAGCCAAACTTCTGGAAAGCCTAGAAAAGGATTACTGATAACTCAGATTTTGGTTTAAACATTGCCAAATACATCAGAAAACCTGCAGCTAGCAGAGCTAGCTAGACCCTGCATTGGCATGGATATTGATGACATCCCTGTCTCCTCCTATTTCTCACTGTGTGGACCAGAATTGAACTGTTCTGTTAGATGTTCTTCACACTGCTTTACCTTTTTCCTCTTTCAATATAATACCACTATTAATATCATTGTCCTCATTGAAACATCTGGAATGAGTTATGGCAGTATGATTTCTTTTTCAGGTTTTAAATCTCCTGACAGAGAAAGAAGTAAAGCTGGTTTTGCCAACACATGCCATTGTTCCACGGACCTTCATTCTCAAGCCAGGAATGGTCTTGTTTTTAGCAGCCTTGGGACGTGTGGACTACTTAGAGGTAAGAGAAAAAAGGATTTTGTGAGCAGCTGCTTTATCTCTTGTTATGGTACCAGACAATAAAAAGCTTTCTGGGTAGTTTTCCCAGACAAAGCCTTTCTTTGCTGCTTTTGAGATGATGAATCTGTTAATAAACCACTGCATAAAGTAGAAATGCCCTGAGATATGGGGAGTTTCAGCTGACAGGTTTGATACTTGTTACCAGTGTGCAATATTTTATACTGTGTAATGGTAACTGCTTTTGAATGCTGACAGATGCCTTCACCTTGATGTGCTTCCCATAACATACAGAGGCAGAAGGCAGGGAGGGAGGTAGAGTGCCAGAATTAACTGGGAAAAGAGATATTTTTCCTCATTTCTGCATTTCATTAAAGCTGTCTGCCAAGAGAGAAAAGCATGGGTGTTTTTCTTTCATGACACAGACCTCTCTGAAGAATTTGCCCAAGGAAGCAATTAAATGTGCATGTATTTTAGTTTCTGTAAAAATATTTTTTAAAGGTGCTGTGTGCCCCTCCCACCTTCCCACGCTAATTTCTTGCATTTATTAGAAATCCCATTTCACACACCTTTATCGAGCTGTGTGGAGCTGACCTCCTGTGATGTTACCTCTGGAAGGAGTGATTCCTTCCAGATGTGTGTCTAACACTTATGATCATGACTTTCTCAGTAGTTTGTCCCATTTTAGGAAGGACGTGTGCATGGCTATTCCTTTGTTTCAGTCAGCTTTCCAAGGTCACCATGGAAATGTTGAATTGGTAATTTGCTGACCTTGACCTGCTGGAAGAAAACCAGAAAGGGGTGGGGGGACAGGACAGGATTCTGTAAGTAACAGTATACCAGTAGGGCAGGAGAGCTCCATCCTACTTAAGATAGGAATCCAGAGCCCCAGCCTGAGAAGCAGCTTGGCAGTACAGAGGAGTAATCTCTCACTCAGAAAAAATGCTCTTTGTGAGGAAAGCAGAAAAAAAACCTCCCTTTATCCATACTGTCTTGGGCAAAGCTCTCAGAAAAGAACTAGGCATGTTGCTTGGGCACTGGAGAAAGCACCTGGATTTGCATCCCTGACAAAACAGGACAGTGATTTGGTGAAATTTTGGCTGGCAGTGAACACCCACTGCAGAAATGCTGCAAGATAAGGCCAGCCTGCAAACGTGGACGAGGCCTTTCCCACGATGAAGAGGATGGATAGGGCAGGCAGTCCAGCCAGAGGGCTTGTTTTGTCATAAGGGATGACTTTTGTTCTTGGGAGCTGTGGAGAATGTGGCTGGTGTTGGCAGCCTGGGGAACTTCAGGTTGGGGTAAAGAAGTGTCACACCATCTCCTGAAGAGAGGATCAGGCTCAGAGACATGTCCAGTGCAGCAGGGCTGGCAGTCATGCTTCGTGCTATAAGCTTGTTCTCCATGTAGTGGTGCTCCTAGCAAGCTCAGCTGTGCACATTTAGAGCCCCACAGGTCCTTGGTATCTGTCTCAGCCCATTGTGTATCTGCATCTTCCAGAGACCTTGAAGGAAGACAGCTGTGCTCAGACCGTGATAGTGGGAGCGCCTGGCTCAGATTAGATCTGTGAGGAACTTGAAGGAAGTGCTGCACTTGGGTTTCCTTATTGCAGGCTGCTAGCAGCGTTTGTAGCAGTCTGTCCCCTCTCTAACCTTGTTTGCTTTGTGTGCAGAAGTTATGAGAGTGCCTGCTGAAATTGCTCCAAGTTCAGTCTTTTCGTAGCTTGAGAGCAGCTTGTAACCAAGTATGGCTCAATGAGAGATGCATGTTAGAAGTGTAAAGTGATAGAAGAAGCACGAGACGGGAGATGCCCATCACCTCTCATGCTAAATAGCCACCCTGAGTTTGTTCTTGGGAATTAAACTTGAGCAAAGATATCTCTTGGATGATTTGCCTGTGCTGAGCAGATGTGATGGCAGGGGATGTGGTATTGGGGGTGCTTCGAGGCAGGATGCTGAAGCCACGGGTGTTTCTCTCCTGGAACCTCAATTGGCCTGTTTATATAAATGCTGGCTGCTCTGCAGTGACAGAGGCAAGGGCCCTCCTTGGACAAGGGAGGGGACATTAGTCAGATGGGTTTTCAACATGCAGGAAAAGAAACAGAGCAGGAGAGAGCAATTCAGGGCTGCTTTTCTTTTATAAGTAACATCCTCTTGGTATTTATTCCAGGGAAAAAAGCCTGCCTGGTTTTCTGTTGTGGCTTCTAACCTGTTGCCAGTCCGCATTGCTACCTTGAGTAACGCAGATGCCATCTACGAGGAGCATGCTGGCCAAGAGTTTCTAAAGGTAAGAGGAGGTGCTGTCATGGGCTCTTGGTTGGAGACAGGCAGGTCACACTGCCTGGTGAAGTGCCCTGGCTGGGCAACAATTGATGCGGAAAATCAGACCATGTCAGGAGTCTGGGACTTCTGCAGTGGGAGAGTGGAGATCTGCAGTGTGGAGCAGTCTTGTGCAGCTGTGTTAGGAGAGGGCCCCTGAGAGGATGCATTTTCAGTGGAGCTTCTGTTTCTAGCATTCAGGCTGATAAGATTTGCAGTGCTTTGCTCTCTAATGCTTGGCTTTTCTTAAATACCCTTAAAGCGCAGGCAGCGATGGGGATATTTTCCATTGCAAACTTCAGACTGGGGTTTCAGAACACACTGCAGTTGAAAAATGTACCTTTCTCCTTCTTTCCCTGCTGGATCCTCTGCACAGCCCTGCATCTTTTGGTGGTCTGACTTTTTCCTTGGTATTGCCACATACTGTGTAGCACTGGGAGATTGATGGGGAATGGGGTGAGCTGTCCTTGTTTGGGCAGTTCCCTTCCTGCGCACATTGGAACAAGTGCTGTCACTCACATCACCAGCTGGGCCTGTACTGGGCACTCCATAACCCCTGTAGGGTATTCAAGCCAGATCTTACTTGGATAACAACAGTCTAATATCTTTATTCCCATTTGTGCCTTGCTCGCCAGTTTAAGGTAGGAGTGCTGAAGTTTGGGAGTGCTTGACTCTTAAATCTTTTCTCCATATTTTGATGTTAGGTTCCCATGGGTGGGGAAGAGCGAATGAAAGAGTTCCCCCCGCTTGTCCCTCAAGACATTACACTGAAAGGAATTGGTACCAGTGAGGCAGTTGCAGATATCAAGCTTTCCTCTGCAGGTAATTTAATATTTCTTCATTAGTTTGCTTTGCAGGGTCTATATCCTAGAAACGTTGATGGGAAGAGGTTTCTGAAGGGATGAAACCATATTTCCTGCTCAGAGCAGGACTGTCACCAACAAAAAATCAGGGCAGCCATGGCTTTGTCCATCTGAGGCTTGGCAACCTCCGAGAATGGAGATTGACACCAATGCTTGTACAGGATGACTGCATTAGAATACTTTATACTCTGGCTGCCATAAAAGTTCCACAGCATCAAGAATGGCTGTGACACTGTCGGCTGTCCAGGTGAGGGGGAAAGGGCCATGGACTGGGGAGCTTTATTACTGTGGTTTTTGTAGCTCCCACCATCCCTCTTTAAGTTCACCAGGAAAGAGCTGTGTCTGGGGAAAATAAAATGTGGCTTTAGGTGCTGCCTTCTATTGGGAAAGGGCTGGATACTACCTTTGGGCTTGGTTTCTCAAAGAAATCACACCTGAGTAGCTCAGGTTCTTAGCCAGTGTGGGAAGCACCGAGTTTGTGTCAAAACACTCGTTCTGATCCTAGTGACTTGTCTTGCTGACTGTCTGCATTTTTTTTTTGGCTGTACAGGCTGGGTGGCAGTGACGGCTCACGCAGAAGAGAATCTGCAGCTCCGAGCCTATACTCCCAAGGGCACCGCGTTGGTGGTGCGGGATCCTCCCCTTTTGCCGTACATCAGTACCATCAAAGGGGCCCGGATCCCCGGCACTGCTGCCTATAGGACCAAAAAGCCTCCCTCTCTGGTGGAAAACCTGAAAACTGCAGGGAACAGAGAGCACTTCTCATGATCTGAGCAAGGTAGAAGAAGACAGAATGGCCTCTGGAGAACCTTGTTGCTTATTGGTATTTGGGAGAGCTTGGACTCCTTTTTAAAAGCAGGCAGGCGTGTTTTTGAAAGCAGGCCTAGAGGGAAGTGCCTGATTCAGTGCTCCACAAGCCTTGATGCAGCTATAGAACTACAGCCAGTTTGAATGAGCTGAGTGGCTGGAACCTTGCTGTGAGAAGTGAAACACCTTCTCCTTGGGACTTGCCAGTATCTATGAGCAAATCCCTTTACCTTTTCCCTCCTGAAATGTGGGATGGAAACTCACCTGCCTGCCCTGGGCTGGCTTTCCTGCTCATAGAGTAGGTCTTCTCTTGCAGACATGCTCCCACAGGTCAGAAACCATTGCCTTGTTCTTGGAGGCTTTATGGTGTTTCCAGAGTTGAAAGAGCTGGAGTGAGTGGGGGCGAGCAGGGAATGTTCCAGTGTGGGTATGACTCTCCTAGTGGCTGATGGTCATTCAACAACATCAGCCAAAAATCAAGTCCTTTCAGTCCTTCAGTATCTAGGGGAGATGAGGGAGTGCAACGCCCTGCTTTTAGGCACAGGAAAGGTGAATTAATGAAAAGCAGGGTGTTCATCTGCCCAAAGAGGAAACTTTTGCAGCTCACTGCTTTGGTTTGGTTTCTGTAGCTTGTGCAGAGGTTTCTGAAACAGGGTGTAGAATAAAACTTTTTAAAAGATGCTTACTCCTTTGTATCCTTTTCAGATTGCTGACAAAGCACTCGTGTGAGCGTAAGCATCCTGCTGTCTACACAAAAGCTCCGTTGGGAAGGGCAGTGTTAGAGGAAAGGGTATCATGCCAGGTCTGACAGCCAAAGAGAGGTGAGGCTCCTGCAGCTCCATCCTGTCAGGTCCAGCCACGAGTGAGGCTGAAGATGTATTCCCAGCAGGCACAGAGCACACATACACACAACATACAGGGATGTGTCCTGTGCAATCCTAAAATGCTCTTCCCCTGCATCCTCTGATGTGTCCCACCAGCTTAGCCTAAAAGGTGACCCGGAATGCTCCATGACACACACAGCATGCTTGAGGTTGAAGGAATCTCTGGAGGTCCAACTCCCCTGCTCAAGCACAGCCATCTAAAGCTGGCTGCCCAGGGTGGTGTCTAGATGGTTTTGTACTATCTCCAAGTGGAGACTCCACAACCTTCCTGTGCAACACCTCTGCCAGTGCTTGGTCTGCCTCACAGTAGAAGTGTTTCATACTTGGAAGGAACCTCCTGTGTTTCAGTTTGTGCCCATTGCATTTGACCCAGTCACTGAGCACCACTGAAAAGAACCTGGCTCTGTCTTCTTTGCACCCTCCCTTCAGGTGTTTGTAAACATGGATGACATCCCCCCCAAGACAAAGGCTTATGGTGACGGGTTTTGCTCCTGGACAGAGGGGCTGATGGCTCTGCAAGGAGAGCCCTGAAAAGGGCCCAGACAGGGCATTTGTTCCTCGGGAGTCCTTCAGATGGCTTCCTGTCTACCAGTATGTCCCTGTGTGGCTCTAGGCTTGTGCAGATGGGCCTTTGATGGACTGGTGGCCCTGATGATGGGCCTGGGAGTAGCTGGGCAGGGCATTATTTGGGCTCCCTGTCCCACCACTCTCTGTGTGCTCCTCTGTGGGTGTGCAGCCTGGGCTGGAGAAGTTGTGTTATTTTAGATGATGCCTAAAGATGCCTCTTGGGTCTGCACTGCAGCAATCTGTAGCCACCTCAACAGGGCCAGCCTGCAAAAACCCGGGACCAGCCCCATCTTGCTGCCTGCAAGGACATTTCCAGCCAGAGCTAACCACAGGCATTGGAATTGCGCTGTCACGCAGCTACACTATGTTTTGTGCCTTGAGGAGAACCTATCTCATGCTGGTAACACGCTTTATTTAATGGTGGGAGGGGAAACAGTGGAAATCAGAAGCTTGCACCTACTTATTTTGGGGGGTTATGTGGAGCAGTCCTAGGAAAACAGGCATGGAAAAAGGCACAGCAATCGGCTGAACTGCGAGGCAGGAAAAGGGTCTGGCTGCGGTCTGTTCAAAGGAGCTTGGCAAATCCAAACCAGGCATCCCCTGTAACATTCCTCTGCTGCTGTACGGCTGGGAAAGACACAACATGAAAGGCAAACAGGTCCCCATGCGGAAAGAGTAACTGAAAGACCTGCCTCTTACAGTGGTGGTCCTCAGCCCAGGGGCTGGACATGAAAAACTGCAGCCAAGGCAAGTGTGCTGTGTGTCAGGTCCCCTGGTTTGGGGGGAAAGGAAAAGAAAAAAAAAATAAAAAATAAATAATAAAAAAAAAAGCGCCTTTCTAGAAGGACAAGTGAGCTGCACATGGGCTCAGGGGGTGCCAGAGGCATTCCCAGGAGAAAAGCCTTGCTGCCAACATGGAGATGTGCAAGGAGTGGGCACACACATCTGTGAGCCTAGTGTCCTTCTGTGTGTAACCCAGACGTGCAAGCGATGAGCTGGGGCCGTGCAGGGGCTTGAGTTGTGTGGGTGGTGAAGGGCTTTTGCAAAAGTCACGCTGTGCCAGGAGAGCAGCAGCCAGCTAGCAACAGCCCCAGCTGGGAACAAAAATGGGTGCTCCTGACAGATGTTAAACCTCGGCATGCAGGAGGTTGTAATGTGGAAGCAATTAGTGGCTGAATGAAAGCAAAGACATGCCTTTAATGAGCTCCCAGGGCTGAATTACAGCAGAGCTGAAGACCTGCTCAGAAACACTTCTCAAAGGGAGGGTTCGTGTCTGGTTTATGCCAGACAGCCTGAAAGATAAGATGATTTTTACCATGCCTGTGGACAACAGCCAACTTCATCTTAGCACAGGAGCCAAAAGCAAAGGTGCTTTGAGTCAGTGCAAAACTGAGGCATGAGGAGAGGGCTGGGAAGGTCCAGCCCCCGAGAAGGTCTGCTCTTCACGGGTGTCCCAGTGCGCACTAATGGGGTGCAATCATTTATAGCTGCTCCAGAACAGTGTATTCAGCAAAACCGTTCGTTTTGCTAGAGAACTGTCTGAAAAAACAGCTCACAGCTTCGGAGGAGGTAGTTAAAATACAGGTAAAATCCTACAGGATTGATTTGAGTGGAAGGTCCAGCCCCCGAGAAGGTCTGCTCTTCACGGGTGTCCCAGTGCGCACTAGTGGGGTGCAATCATTTATAGCTGCTCCAGAACAGTGTATTCAGCAAAACCGTTCGTTTTGCTAGAGAACTGTCTGAAAAAACAGCTCACAGCTTCGGAGGAGGTAGTTAAAATACAGGTAAAATCCTACAGGATTGATTTGAGTGTATAACAGCTAAAGCTGGCTGGCAGTGCCTTTGAGCTGGTGGGGGCTGCAGCACCTGGGGTGTTTGGTACCTGGACAGGGGTGCTCCTCAGCTTCCCAGCAAAGTGCAGAGCTGGGCCGGGGCAGCGTGGGGTGCAGAGCTGGGCAGGGCAGCACG
>NW_010329004.1:0-2696 GCF_000700745.2 Antrostomus carolinensis
GGTCCCACTGTGGGTCAAACCACCACAGATACAGAAAAGTAATCAAAATGTTTAAAGACTCTTCAAATTTGTGTTTGTTTTGGGGGTCTTTTTTGTGACATGCCCAATAAATATAGAAATAAAAGGAAGGGTTTAGAATGGATCTGCATGAGTAGCACTGCCAGTTGGAAGTTAACAGCAGCATTCTGGAAGATCTTGGATCAAGCCAAGGAGACATTCTACACAGCCCATTTTCACTTAGGAAAAAAAAAAAAAAAGCATAAATCACAGTTTTACCTCAGCTTTATCAACTGCAAACAGCCTGCACTGAATAGAACTAACTGTCCATGGCAATTCTGAAATACTGCAGTTTGTGATCATTCAGTAACCCATCCAATTTAACTCAGCTTTTGTTTATTTAATGAGATACACAGCTCCCTCTACACAGAGATGACGAGAACAACCAGCCTGAAAACCAGCATTTTACTGGCTTAAGCAGCAGCATGGCGAGATTTGTGAGGGAATGTTCAAGAGCCTTTTTTAAAACTGAAGATTTTGTAATGACTTTCCAATAGACACACTATAAATGCTGTATTTTGCAATTTATCATTTTATTAGGATGAACAAGTACAGGAATTTCAGGAAAAAGGAAAGTATTCTGATGTGTGAGAGATGAGACCCCATTTTTTTCAAGGGTTACGTTCCTTCCTCTTTCTACAACCCAAGGAGGAAATGAATTTACAGATCCCAAAGCCAAAGGATTATTTGACTTGAGGCAGGACCATGTTTTTGTAAAGATACTCAGAGTTACTACTATGACCAATTTTTGTCACACTTGTACAGACCTGCAGAATTAATGAGTCCCAACCTTTCTGCAGCTGAGTTTCCTTACAGATGACTCCTCCTCCTTGCCCTGCTACCTCTTCCTTTTGTACCTTCCTTCCTCAATCCCCAGCCAAGGACCACTGTCCACTACTCAGTTCTTCTGACCAGCATTAGGTGTGTCAAAGAAAAGCCCAGCAGCCAAGCCAATCTGTCTCATTCAGAACCACTTCCATCCTCAGCCCTGCCATGACAACGCAGAGAAATGCACCAGGCAGGATTATGAGCTTGGGCACCGCACTGCTCTTCACTTGCAACGCTTCTCAGCAGTTCAGGATTACAAGCAAGATGTCTAGGTAAAATGGACTGCAGATCATCCAAGAGAGAATGATTAGAAGGAATATAAAATGGCACATATGACAGTTCTCAAGGCACAATGAGAAATTACAAAAATTGGGAAAAAAAAAAAAAGAAAAAGGCAAAACATCAGAAGGGGGGAAGGTGCACAATCAGCTGTTCAGGCAAAGAGAAGAATTGAAAATAATGCCTGATTGTGGGAAAGGCAGCAATGTTTGCCTTCCACAGCATTAATTAAGACAGCTTTAAAGCAAACAAAAAACTTCCCTGATATTGTCAGATGTTTGTTGGTTGCTCATGTGCTGGTTTGGGTTTTCATTAACACACAAACCCACACAGAGTCTGGTTTTACCAGGCAAACAGTCTAGGTAACCAAATTCTAAATCTGGACATTACAAGTCTCTAGACATAGATTTGTTTCGTTTTACAATTTTCACACTTGGGGAGGCTTTGAAAAGTAAGTATAAATGCATGGACATACAGCATATTTGGTTAACAGAAAACTCCCTCTCTCACAGAATTTGTATGCATAAAGCTAATGCACACTCTTTTAAGTCAAATAAATCAATGTTATAGATACTGATAGTATTTTTATACATTCTGTACACTCTCAGAAATGTAATTTATTTCTACATCATTTAGTATAGCTGGCTGCAGCAGAAGATCTTAAAAAATTGTTAATTGCCTTCAACAGTGATGCATCTATTTGCTTGTTCAAACTAATGGACTAGTGTGGCATTCAGCAGTGTGTACACCCTGTGTATGTTCTTCCCAATAGAAATAACTCCATCGTCATTAAAACAGCAGTTTTTAGTAAGCCCATTTTCCACTTCCAGCCTGGAAAGTGATGAGGTTAAGGACTTCTAAGACTTGATGGAAGAGGAAGCAAATTAAATTAAATGGCATGCAGTGTACAGAAAGTTTGACTACCAGATCCAAGACCACCCTTGCCATGTCACTTGCTCAGAAATGCCTGTTACAGACACCACCAAAACCTCAATACTCGAAGGTCTCATATCCTGCAGTAAAAGCATATCTAACTAGAGAGACCTTGGACTAAGACTTATAAAAAAAAAAAAAAAGTAACTGATTTTCTGTACTTATCTTTGTATTTGGTTCTAAAAAAAAAAAAAGGCCTTTATTTCATGAAAATTGTTTACTGCCTTAAAAAACCTCCTCTGTATAAAACTGAAACAGGCGGTGTGACTGATTTCTTGGCAAGCCAGAGATCAGCGTTGGCCCCATCTGTTTGCAGCCCGTTATGTTGTTTCTTTATGGCAGTTCTTAAGAATTTATTTTACCCATGTGTAATCTGAGGTACAGCTGTTAAGGGCCACAGTTCAAATCACTACTTAGCTCGGTTTGAATCAAAACAGAAGTATTTTAACCACACAGACGTAAAATCAAAGTCACAGTTTGTTGTTTAAGGCTTATCCTCCCGGCGACTTGGTAAAACTCGATAAGATACTCCGATTTATAAAGCTGTTACTCGATGTTTCAAAAACAAACCGTGCACTGGTAACATGAATGCACAACCC
>NW_010329005.1:0-4285 GCF_000700745.2 Antrostomus carolinensis
TGGGAGAGCTGGGGCACTGGGCGAACTGAGAAACTGGGAGAGCTGGGATACTGGGAGAGCTGGGATGTTGGGAGAGCGGGGACACTGGGAGAGCTGTTAGCAAGCAAGAAGCAATAAACCCAAGCTGACCTCATCGGGAGCTGTTTATTTCTTTGAACCTCACTCTTCACTTTGGAGCTCCCAGGCAGAGGCACTGCGAACTCGCGCACACCCAGCAGGATGTGCTGGGCGCCGGGCAAGCGCGGCTGTGGTGCCCGCTGACCCAAAAGCTCCGTGTTGTGTAAAGGGTGGGTTACATGTAATACAACCAAATGTATCTGACAACTTATCACTGGCATAAGGAAAATGGTCCTTCTGCACTAAGATTCTGTTGCACCAGCTCCTCGGCACCTTTGCTTGGTCAATTCAACTCTCAGCTCCGACATAGAGTTAACCCAGTTGAAAGAGAGAGCCAGAATGAACCAGGGAAGGGTCAGCACAGATACGAGGGGAGAACAGAAAGTAGGGATTATTGGCAAATTATTTCCCTGAGCGAACTCCAGTCGGTGTGTGTGTGGATGACATGGCTCATCTATAAATTATGCTGCCTGTGAAAATTGGACTTTGTTCAGCAAAGTACATCACATTGTAAACCTTGCCACTAGTTACACCAAGTCAAAGCATGACTCCCAATTCAAAAGGACTTCAAATGTTTCCTAAACAAGTGAACATACAGCTGTTTTCTCCAGGTAATCAAAATAACCCTGAAGGAAGGTCCAAATTATACAGGCAGTGAAGAAACCAGGTAAGTCAGGAACTGAAAATACAAGTCTGTCATGGGACATGGAGCTCCTTATTCAAAGGAGAAAACACCTTATTCAGAGATAAAATTGCCAAAAAACCTTGTTTTACTTCCAGAACATTAACTTTAACAAATGTTAGTCTCTGGAAACCAGAAGAGGAGTTAAGGCCTGCACAGCAGGGCAGAATTAAGATACCTCAAGCACCAGGCCTGCTCTTGAGGCTGCCAATAGCCACTGGGACATGTGTGTAGGTGTTCTGCTGCATGTCTTGGCTCACCTGTTCTTTTAATAAGTGGAAGGGGGAGGTAGCAAAAATGTGTTCATGCTGGGAAGCTAGCTGGTGGAAAGGCACCTTTGGGTGGGGAAGTGTGACTCTGCCTGGCTGTATGGAAGAGAGGACCCGTATGTCTTGTTTCAGATCTGCATATTGTAGGTTATGTCCTCAGTGAGGCAAAGGATTTTTGTCTTTTGTTCCCTGGAAATTGCCAGCTGGGATACTGGAGATGAGTGTGATGTGTACTTAAAACTATGTAAACGAGAGATTTTATTATAGCCTGCACAGAGTCAGAAATTGTGCTCCTCCTGTTGAGTGTTCTAAGAATTTCTCTCAGCTAAGCTTCTCAATGTTAGAAATCCTGAACAAGTGTAGGAAATTGTTGCAGAACGAAAGGTCACAGCTGGGAGAACCTGACCATATGAAGCATGTTTGAATTGCCATAAAGTGTAGCAAGTACATGAATTTGTAGAGTTCATGGTCATTATGATATTCTTTAAAAGGGCTATTATCACTGGGTGATATTTAAATCCCCCCTCCTTTCCTTTGTGAACGATTGTAAGTCTGTTTGCACTTTCCGAGAGTGCTATAAAACGAAGGGTGCCAAACGGTCAGGGCTGGATAATACTTCTGCCAATTCTAGAAGATGGTCTAAAGCTGATGTTTGTTATTTGTCTGGCATCTACAATTACTCTTAAATTAGTATAATTCGTTTGGTTTACTATAAAAATATAAAGCCTGAAATTCTATCCTCAAAATAGACGCCAACTCGCTGGAGACAGAAAAGCTTTTTGTTCTTCTCATGTGGTCGGGTTGAGCCTATAGTCATAAGCTACATGAAAACAATGCAGTTGCCTGCAGAGGAGATACTTAACTTCCCACGTCTAACTTCCCATAGGCAATAGCACTAGCCTATTGGATAAACTTTTGGGATGAAGTCATATTTATTTTCTTTGCAACCGCATGGACTGCCCCACTTATTTGCTTTTTTAGTTACCTGGAGTACTCCTGAGCAGGAAGTGACAGAATGGTGTCATCACATCCTTGTCGTCTTTGGCCTCTTCACCAACACTGCCAACAAGCCAAAATGTTTGAGCCAATTAAAGGTTTAGGCTGCGATACTGATGCATCTGCTCTCTGAACAACTCTTTCCTTACAGAAACATGTAATAACCTTGACTTGGATTGACAGTCCATTGACAGGGCTGGGTCCTGCAACTTGATGGGAGAACACCAACCTCATCCTGGAGCAATGGTGAAGAAACCATTGTACTTAGAGCTGACCTGTAAAAGCGAAGTGGTTAAACTGCTGCTCCTGCTCTGGGCAAAGCTGCACCATACATGCATAGGCTACTCCATCCTCCTTCCACTCAACCTGCTTTGGACCTTTAAGCATTCAAGGGTTTAAATTAGACCTCTTCAGGGTAAAAAATTAAAAATCTGAAAATCCTCCTAAAACTTTCTAGCTCAGGTGGCAGTGTTTTGGGTTTGTGGGTTGTTTTGTTGTTTTGGTTTGGTTTTTTTTAACCCAAATCATTTCATGCAATTGTGCTACTGAGCAGTCTTCAATAGTTAAACTAGACTAAAGTAAGAGGTGATAGTATTGCCAATGTTATCAGGCAAAAATTATTGCTGAAAAATATTTACATTTCACATTTGCAAGGCTGATTTTTTGCCCCTTTTAACGTCCCACTGTGATAGGCATTTTTAAGGATAAGAGAGTACAGAGGGAGCTAGAGAGATTCATTCTGAAAGAAAATGAAACAAAACTGTCTTCTGAGTGTGGAGCTGATCCAAATGGGATGTTGTCAGTGGAAGGAGTAATGACAGGCACAGTCAGCCCTGAAGACGGCCAGCGGGTCAGGTACGGGCTTGCAAAAGAGCATAGTGGGAAGAAGAGCAGGACTTTAATTTTGGGTTGTGTGTCTGGAGAAACATCACTATGTAACTCCTCTCCCTGTGAATCAGAGAGGCGAGAAAGGTTAGAAGGTTACCTTAGTGTAAGGGTCTGGACAATATGGGATTAAAGATCTCACGCCTTGGTTAAATGTCTCAAACATTTGTCTGATGTATTACCATACTGACATGAGGAAATCAGACAAGTTGTGGTCAGATATGGGGGTCTTGCAGAGCTAGGGCAGCACTTTTCTGAGTCAACTCCCTTACCCTGTAACCCAACCCAGCAAGGGCTGGTGGGGAAAAGGGACTTGTCTCCAAACCGTGCCTGTGCCCAGAAGATGTCAAACAGCAGTAATTCCGGGGGAGGGAGACGAAGACTACCTGAAGGCCCTACTAGCCCACGGACCCATTTCCAGAACACTCTAAGGCAACAACTGCACGTGACATCTAATTAGCCTGAGAAGTCAGAAACTCAGCCAAGGGGAGGAGAGGAGCTGCCTATAAAAACCAGCAACGATCACTGTGTAGGTGGGCACCCCCCACCCTGGGACCAGACACCCCCGTTGGCAGGACTGATGCTGGACTCAGGGCTGGTGAAATCTCTCTCTTTTTCTTTCTCTCCTCTTTTTTTCTCTCTTTCTCTTTTCTTTCATATAACTAAGATATGAACCCCACATGAGTGGTGAACACTTCTTGTAATTAAGAACCCGCACACCAATGGTTTTTAATTTTCTAAGTTTAGGTTATTTCCATTATAAAGACAACGCTTAACTGTGCGTTTTGTGTCGTTTCACCCAAATTTAACCCGAGGGGATTTGCAGAATCTTAGTCCCTCTCTGCCTCTGCGGTGGGACACGACACTTCGTTTTAAGGCTAGCAAGCCCTTTGCCTGGCTTCCTCACCAAGGGAGCAGTGTGATTTCCTCACCAAGGGAGCAGTGTGATTTCCTCACCAAGGGAGCAGTGTGATTTCCTTACCAAGGGAGCAGTGTGATTTCCTCACCAAGGGAGCACTGTGATTTCCTCACCAAGGGAGCACTGTGATTTCCTGCTACTTCAGTGGAGCCCGTACCGGACCTGGGAAATGGGCTGCAGACTCTCAGGAGTGAAGCGTGACCCAGCCAAGGGCTGGATGCTACCGGGACAGCCCACACAGTATTTGCCAGAGCGCCAAAGAAATGTGTCAGGCGTTGGTCATCTTTGCACCCTACCAGGTCTTCCACCTCTGGGAGGAGCTCACATGACCGGGCTTTGCCCTAAGGCAAGTTCTGGTGAGGGCTGTGGTGCTGCGTTCATGGCGTTCGGACTACCCTTGCTTTCCAAAAGCTTTGT
>NW_010329006.1:0-1318 GCF_000700745.2 Antrostomus carolinensis
TTTTTTTTTTTTTTAGTTTTTACCGTTTTAAGCGTAATTGTCTGGAATATTATTCAATGTCTTGTAGTTTACAGTCTTCATGTAACTGAGAACAGATAATTCGCTGTAAAGACAAAAGTGAAATCAACTTGTTTCCTAGGAAAAAATTATGAAAGCTGCTTTGTGCTGCACGTTTCCTCCTGATGTTTCTAAATAAACGTTTTTCTTTATTGTAACTGGTATTTGGTTCCTTGTCAGTGTTTTTTGTTTGGTTGGTTGGTTTTTTTTTTTTCTTTTAAAAGCTATTTCAGAAGTAAATCGAATATAGTCTTCCAGAGTACGTATGGGGGGGGCGGGACCAAAACCGTACGTTATAACCCTGGCACCACATTTCAAGAAAATACATCAAAAGGAGCCATGTGCAAAGGCTTTTCCCATTCTCGAATGCAATGAACGCTCCCTACTACTGGGGCGCTCCTTTAAATATTGCTGTTCTATTTCCTTCGACCCTGGAGGAAGAGAACTGCAACAGTGTTTCAGGTTTATATTAAACTATTGGTATTCACTTGCTAACAACAGCGATCAAGAAATATTCACAGTCGCTTCCGTTTTTTCTCACAGCCTTAGTGCCTAGGGGCAAATTAAATTATATAGTAATTCCGTATTCCTTTTCAAGCTCTTAATTTCACAAATAAACTCATTATCTAAGTATTCGCGGAGTCACGATTTTACCTGACGATACTTTATCTAGAGAAAAGAAAGCAACATGAGAAAAATGCCTCAAAAGGTAAAACAACCGCAGTTGCTACAGCTTGTTCCATGTTAGTTACAAACGTGCACGATAGGATTTCTTAGGCATCCATCTCTGTGTTTTGAGGTACCAGGAGATTTTTCCTTTGTGGCTTTGGAGATCATGTGTCTGTTCCTGTAAGAGGGAGATCTGTACGGCCCTGATGGAACTTTTTTGTTGTCTTGTAACAACGCAACCAAAAATAAAAATAAAAATATTTGTGATTTTAAGAACAGCTCTTGAATTTGAGCCGCCACATGGCTTTTAACGTCAGGATCTTCAGCAGAATGAAAAAGTAGGAGAAATAGAAGGGACACGAGTCCTGTGTCTGGAATAGCCGCCGCCCCCAGGACTTGCACTCGGACCAAGGGAGCCGTGACCCGGAGTGGGGCGGGAGTGGGGGTGGCGGCGAATGGGGATGCGACAGGGGCAAATTCGGCTCCCTCGGGCCCCGGCTGGGATTGTCGCAGTAACCAATCAGGTCACGTATTCCCTCGTCCAATCAGCGAGGCGGCGGCTCTATAAATATCAGCACCGCGCAGGCTGGTT
>NW_010329007.1:0-2902 GCF_000700745.2 Antrostomus carolinensis
AATCCAAACCATTCTGTGATTCTATGATAAGGAGACAAACAAACTTAAAATTGTTTGTGATTGGAAAGAAATAATCACAAAATCCTCCTGTAAGTGGCCTGGAGATTAGTCACCAAAACTTTGGATAGAAGACAAGGTAATTGATGGTGTCGGTTGTTCTAAAAAAGCTGCATGGGATGCCAATCTCTTGCAAGATGATGGGTTACATAAAATAAAGAGGCATTTTATTCCTCAAAAAAATGTCAGTTAAAAAAAAAATGTCCTTTAAATGTGCTGGAAATAACAATTCTCTGTTTTCTTTAAAATAAATAAGAAAAAATTTTCTCAGATTTGAAACCATCTGAGATGGAGTTGGGGAGGCTTTTTCATACTCTATTTAATTATTGGACAAAGACATGAATTGATGCAATGAGTGTTAAAAGTTCATTTGGAATCGATTCTTTTATATTTCAGTATTTTAGTCTATATAATTAATTTTTAAGCTTCCTGTCATATTTTAAAATAAAATTAATTAGGTAGTTTTCTTTAAAAATAGAAAACTGAGAATTTTAAATACATTGTTAATTTTAAAACTAGCGGGAACCAGTTAGATTCTCATTTACCATCACTGGAAAAGCTGACCTATATTTTAAATGCTAATGATGCTACTGACATTTGGTAGGATTTTATTTGAAAAAGTTAAAGAAAATACATGACTTAATCTAGTGCTATTTTTTTATTCTCTATAATGCTAAGTCTCATTTATGCTTTTAAACTTCATTAAAAATAACTGCATGCCATATTACTTGAAATGGCCTCTCTGATGACAGAATGTCTTTTTTTTTCCAGTATCATTTTATTTTCCTTATATTAAAGACTTTCTATTGATTCTTAACTGTCACTTCACATATCAAGTTATTTTTTCTTAAATAATGAATTTTTTTATTTTTTTTTCTTCCTGACACAGCTCTTGTAAGCTCAAAATCTCTTGAATGGAGGAAAATAAATGATAGGAAGCTGTCCATGTTTCACTTGCATGCTGCAGAAATTCCTGTAGAAATTTTATTTTGTATAAAAGGACAATTAATGCACAATTATTTTATATAACATGTGGTTGCCTCTTGTACCAAGAAACTTCCTTTGGGCACTCTGAGCTGAGGAAACAGCATTTTAACAGACCTTACAGCTTGAACCCTACCAAGAAAAACAACAACAAATCCCTTCTTGATCTTTTATATGTATATAAGGCTGGTTTAGTCTACCATAATCTTAAAATATTAAGTGAAATTTAGATAAAAATATAATGACACCTCTTAAATGACTAGAACTGATTTATTTTTTCCTTTTTTTTTTTCCCAGTATATTCAATTTTTGACGGTATCACCTGGGTCATTAAAAATTACAGTTAAATGTATTGGGAAGCTGGGAAACATGGTTAATGAATTGCCATGATCAAAATTCAAGTTACAATACACTGGAATGGCTGATCAACGGATTCAGTTCACTTGTTCAGACTTTTTAAATTGGTATATCTCAGTTCAAATTCCCTGATAACTGTAATTAACATTTTTTTAAGGCAACACTTTTTTTTTTTTTTTTTTTTTTTTACTTTTAATTGTTGATGAACATGTTTGAAATGAAAATCAAACAACAAAAATCTTTTGTCCCTCTTTGTCCTGCTGCTAACTTAGCTGCCTTCATGTCTTTAGGACATTGTTCAGGGCATCTCCTGGTAATTATTTGATAACAACAAACGTACCAAATTCCTATTAATTCAGAATTTCTCTTTGGAATCTGAGAGGCAGAGGGTTGATCTAGATAGATGGTTGGTTTGAAGCCATATGGTGATTCAGATTTTCTTAGTAGATAAAAGGGATGATGAATTGGATAAATTAGAAATCTACATTGTCCCTTCTATCAAGACTGCAATTAGGATCTATTTTCTGATATCGTTCCTCTTGCAGACAATTACTGTTTGATACCAATATATTCTTATGCAAGATTCAAAATTCATGTAATTTGCCACCACTCCACTAGAATGATGTCATGATTATGACATGCTATCCTGTTTATAATTTCTTCTTATGTTACAATTGGGAAGGAATATAAATGAGTCTGGAAAATCTTAATGAAATGGAGATTTATTAGATAATTTTTTTAAAAAGAATGCAGCTGCAGAATGAAGACAGTGAAATTAGATGATCTAAACCACTTCCTTTTAACGTTTTTTAGTGATAAACAGAAAAGAACTGATTTATTTTTGCACAAAAATCTTCCTCAATTTCCTAAACTTTCAAAAATCACCTCATTTGTTATCCAACAATAATGTGTACATTTTTTTTTTCTTCCTGGAGAATATTTTCTTTAATTTTTATTAGGTAACTTTAGATGTTGATATTGAAGATATACTTGAACTAGTGCATTTCTGTAGACTCAAAGGTATTTAAAATAATAGATTTTTTTTTTTTTTAAATAGCCCAAAATTCAATCTTCTACATTGCAAGACACTTCCCTGGGGCATAGGTGATGGCTTAATGATTTTTAGGCCACTACAGTCAAGTAAACAGATGAATTCACAGTTACTGAAGTCTTTCGAAGTTTTTATGCGTGGTTCTAGGTGAGTCATATGACTGAGTGGAATTGCCCTGTTGAAAATTATGAAGAAGAATAAAATTTCTTCACAAAAGTACTTCAGCTGAGATCTGCAACAGTAGCTTGCAAACAAAATGGCATCCAGGGAAGAGCTGGTCTTTCTTGTCAGGTTTCTAAGCTGTTCTTCCCGTGTTTTTCTGGGTTTGCTTCAATAAGAGGCAACAAACTTGGTTCTCTGATGTCTCACTTTTTAAAATTCTCTCTGTGTTGGATTTTGCGTGTGTGGGTATTGGGGAGGGGGTGGTTTTTTGGTAGTGGGGGAAGGGGCCAC
>NW_010329008.1:0-4009 GCF_000700745.2 Antrostomus carolinensis
GCTGCCGGGGGTTGTTGTGACCAAAGTACAGAACCTGGCATTTGGCTTTATGGAAACTTCTGCAACTGGCCCTGGCCCATGGATCCAGCCTGTCCAGATCCCTCTGCAGAGCCTCCCTGCCCTCCAGCAGATCAACACTTCCATCCAGCTTGGTTTTGTCTACAAGCTTACTGAAGGTTCAGCCCATGACCATTGGATACAAAAGCAGAAGTAATGTTAAAACTTATTGGGGAGACAGTATAATCCCTCCTTAGTCTGCCTTCATGCAATCTGCAGGTTAGAAACTCTTCAGGTGATTAGAGAGACCATCAGGATTAGACACCACCAAACGTTCCACTGTCCATGGATTTATATAATCCTCCTTTGAAATAATCTAAACTTCTGCATTCAAAACAGGCAAAGAATTCTACAAATTTGATATGCAAAAGAAATCACTTATGTCTTGTTTGTTTTAAATCTGATTTCTTAAACTTTTTTTTCTATTTTTTATGGTACAACAAAGTGAATAATTGTTCCAAATTTACTTTTGCCATAACATTCTTGGTTTTATCAGATTTCCTACAATATCTCCCTTCAATCTCTTAAGCAAAATGAGGAATAATTTATCTTTCCTTTTCATAGGCATCTCTATATTTCTAATCATCATTGAACCGTCAATCTTCCTTGAACCTTCTCTGTTTTGCTTAATATATAAATAGAACTATATTTATTATTGAAAATACAGGTGTACAATGAATTTATACAGTTGCAATAAGACATTTACCATGTTGCTGTCTTTTCCTTCACCAATAATTCCTAGTACTCCATTTGTATTTTGAGGTCACTGAGCAGATGTTTTCACAGAAATATCCCCAATGACTCCAAGTCTTCTCCCTTTCCTTTCTGCTATCCTGGCCTGAGTGATAACAGCTAATGTAGAGTTTGGGACTGTGAATGATTATTTGGTAATTCTCTCTTTAATCACATGTTGCATTTCTGCAACGCTGAATTTACCACCACGGAGTCACATCCAGTTCCCTCCTGTCAGCCCCTCTGTACAACGCCATCCTGACTGCTCTAAGCAATGCTGTACCACCTCCAAAAATCATTACTTTATTACTTACACTTTTTCTAAATAATTTATATATATATATAATTTTAGCCTGTTAGATAGTCAGACTCACTAGTCCGAGGTTCTGCCACCTACTCTTTAGGTCTCTCTTTAAAGCCAAGTCGTATTTGCCACCTTCCTCTCTCCTAACACCAATGTCAAATTAGGCAAGAGGTAAAAAAAATCACAGTTAGTAATTCAACAAATTTATAAGTAAGTTCCTTTTAGACATTTCCATGCTCACAGCTTACCTTGGTACATTATTGCTTAATATCTTAATTTGCTCTACAGTTTCTTCTACTGACATTTCAACTTGAGACACTTAAATCAGTTTATCCACCGCAAAGAATAGCTCAGGCACGTGAACCTCCCTGAGCTCCTGCATAAGTAACATTAGAAATTAGTTTAAATGTACTCAGGACTTATTTTATACCATAAGTCATTTACTATCTCAAAGAGATTTCCTTCTTCTGGTATATTGGAAATCAACTGGCTCTCAGCAACATGTTTCTCAAATATTACTTTGGTCTATCTCTTGTGCTTTGACGTTTAATTTACCTTTCAGTTCTCCATTTCCCTCATTAGCAACTGACTTCAAATTTTAAAGAATATCCTTTTATTTATGGGACAACTTTTCTTTGCTACAGAATCATGTGGGCATGTGTTCATTAAAATTGTATCTTAGAAGTTTTCTGATTTGCACTTAGCTGCCTGTCTCTCAGTATGTTTAAAAGTTCTCCATACTGGTTGTAAAGGATTGACATCTCTTGTATCTAACAACTGAGTACCTTTTCTGTATTAAAATTTCAAGTGTGTAGGGGGGAGTTTTTAATCCCTTTTAATCCATTTAGGCAATCATTACAAATCAACCGACCAGTAGCAATATCTTGAACCAGAATGACCAGATAAATTGTTCCCTATCTTCTTGCTGATTTCTTAACTATTTGCTCCAAGACCTAATGATTTAGATGTCTAACACCTCAACATTATGTCCAGTCTATATAGAAATAGGTAATTTCCAGGGGGTCTAATTGCCTTTTCTGATTACAGACACTTACACCAAAGGGGCTGGGTATCCAACAAAATCGGTTTAACATTTGGTTTAAAATTCCTCTTGTCTTACTGAATTTCATTCCAGAGGTTTTATGGCAAATTTTTATACAGTAATTATTTTACCCTACTTGACTCAAATGTTTCTTTTCTAAGGGAAAGTGCATGGCAAGACTGAGCCTGTTATTCCTATACAATTTCTACCTCGGCATTGCAGGGTTCATTGTAAACTGTAAGCCCTATTGACAAAGCAGAAATTGTGTTCTGGGTGAGGAAACAGGCTAATACTCAGACAAGTAAATACATACTGGTTTGCTATTGATCCATGGATCAATAGAAAGCAAAGCCAAAGAGCACCATTAGATCATCTAGTGCGATACCTACTAGAACTCCCATAATTACATTTCATCCAAATATGTTATGTAAAGAAGAATTTAGTTGGTTTAAATATTTCAAATCCTCTCTGCTTTATCCTACCAAACAAACAAAGCACATCACAGCAAGAAAATAAAAGAGGCATAGCCAACCACAACGGCAGAGAACTCATTAGAAAAGATGTGAAAGCGATGGTAGAAAAGAGGTGCCAGAGAAAGGCAAAAGGAAACAAATAAAGCAAGCATAGAAATTTTCCCTGTCCACCTAAAGTGGGAGAAAATTCAATTGCATTTTCATCCTGTAAATGGTTTGGGAGATACATCGCAGGAGTAAGGTCCAAAAGGTACATTATTACTAGAAGACTCTATCAAAATGCTATAAGTCTTTAGAAAAACAAACAAACAAACAAACAAAAAAAACAACAAAAAAAGCAGGTTTCTGGTATTAAAGTTAAAGCTAAACTTTAAAAAAAGGAAAACTTAAAAGTAAATTTCAAACTTGTGAATATTAAGACACTGTACATGAGTCCATCCTGCAATTTGATAGCCCAGCTACCTAACCCCAGGAATCCATCCTGACTCACCAGCACTCCCATATCCACCACCTGTACTCATCCATTTCCCAGAAACCCACTCAAGACAGAGACCTGGTGGGTTTCAGTCTAACCCTCCAGGAAAAACACAGCAGACCAAGCAAGCACACGGGAATATATGGAAAGATTTTGCATTATTCTGAACACATCATTGCTTCTAGTCATTGAATAAAACCCAAGCTGGTACAGATCAGTACAAAAAGCTGAATATATCCTGTTCCTCTTGGGGATTCACTAATTCCCTCTGGTGCTCTGAGAGTCTGTAGGCACCAAGGAAAGGCAGGAGCCTCCTCCAGCTTCTGATACAAGCACCTTACCACCATCTTCTGCAGGAGAAGAGGACCAAAAAGAGAGTAAATGGCTTTGAGATCCCTTTTATCATTCTCTTGCTCTGTCAAATAACTGAATAGCTTCTTTCAGATAATAATAGAAGATTTTGTTGCCAAGGTGACCTCATTTCTGAGAAGCCAGATCTCTTCCAGGGTGATTACATTTCCATGCTGGAAAAAAAATAAATTCTTCAATGCTTGTATTTATTTTTATCTCTGCAATGATCTATCATTTTATAAAGAGAAATTAGTTATACATTAAAAAATTGAGTTAGTGGCACATTAAAGACATGCAGAATGTTAATGTCCCACTACATTTATAACGGACAAGCAGATTTTTACAAACTTGTAGAGTATAAAGACAAGAATGTGAGCAACACATCAGTCACATACTGCTGAATGTCACTTACCTTCACCTTGGTGAAGGCAGAGAACAAAGGAACGATTCCTCTGCCTTCCCCACATTTCAATTTACTCACTGACTAACACAATCACTATGCTTTAAACACTCACCTGAAGTGTCTGTCTTAGAATCACTGAATCACACAGAATGTTAGGAATTGGAAGGGACCT
>NW_010329009.1:0-6042 GCF_000700745.2 Antrostomus carolinensis
GACCCCCTTCCCCTACTTTCTGAATCATCATGCTGGTTACTTCTCAGTTGTTAATGGCTCAATTTCCACACATTAAAAAAATAACCTTCTAACAGCCCCTAAATCATCTGAGGGCTGACTTCTGCCTTCGCAGTCAGCAAGTGACCATTTTTCAAGAGCCGTCCTTAATCATGAACAAAGCTGTGTCCCTTCTCACTGAAAATGCTCAACCCATATATAACTGTTTTTAGCAGGAAGTTTATCCTGTCATTTTGTGAAACACTGATGGCATGATCAGTTAAATCTCCACCTTATATTTTTGCATTAAGTAAACACAAACTTTATGAGTTGGCAAATGGTGAAGAGATTTGCCTTAGAAGTGCTATTTTAACAATAACATTACTTTGTGTAAAACACAAAACTGGAAGGCTTGTTTCCTCAATTCTTGTCAACTGTGCATCACGTAGTTCTGCAGAGATGACACATCAGTTGACCAATGCTTTCCATTCTTAGGTTATATATTTCCCACCGCTGCTGGTAGCTCTGAAACTCTGGCTATACATTCCTCCCAGGCACCTTTACACTGGGTAACTTCTGGTCTTTTGGTTTTGCTATCACCTGCACTTTGAAGTTCATGTTACATTAGGATTTTCATTTAAAATATTTTCATTTAAAAACTTGTAGAAACAGATGCCTTCAAATACCAGGATTTTTGAAAAACAAACAAAAATCAGCAGAAGGATCAACTAAGAACCTACAGAACAAAGGGACAAGGAGGAAAGTAAAATAAAAGAATCTTCACCCAGATGGGTATCTCTCCAGATAAAGGGTTCCTCTGGTGCTCCCAAGCCACATCATTTGACCCACAGTTGTGGTTGGAGGAGAACAAAGTGTTCAAAGTGTTCAGAGTTCATTAGAAAAATACCACAGGTGCAGAGCTTCTGCACAATCACTTTGTTCTCACAAAGACCCTTGCTACCTTACTTAACTCTGAGTTACAGTACTAAAAAAGAGCTCTATTATTTTTTAATAATTATAAAAAAAACTAACTTAAACCATTTGGGAAAAATGGCTTTAATAATTTTTCATTAATTCTCCCCTTCTACTAGAAATCGTTCTGTAATACCTTGAGGAAAAAACCCTAATTTTTATTATTTTCCAATTTAATTGATGATACTAAAAAGATAACCTGAAGAAGAGGTGTCCCAAAGTGACACAGAACATATTTCAAAGCAATATCCTACTGGCTTAATTGGCCAATTACACTCTTCCTCACAATGCAACCAGTTCAACCAGACTCAGCAAGAACTATTTTAAAACTGTCCTACTTTGCAGTAGGATATGCATTTGTGCAGATAAGTGTAAGTACATGCAAATAATTCTATTTTGTATTGATCAATACGCTTCTTTGGGTCTCTCTCTGCTTTTTGGAAGTTTTCCATCAACATCTTTGGCAAGGGCTCCTTCTTAACTTGACATACACACTCTTAAATATAACACTTTGCCCTCAGGCCACTTATTTCTCTGTATCAATTCCACTTAGGACCCGGGCTTTGCATTGACTGCTGAGCCATCAGTGCTTTTGTTAGTGAGCCCAATTACTGAGTAGTAAATGTGAAATAAATTACTATTTTACTGTGCTGCTGTGGTCTTAACCCTGGCAGAAATCACTAATTTTCAGAGCTTCATTACCGGAGATCCTGGGCTAGTCACAGATTTGCAGCGGTTTAAGCTGTTAGTTCCAAGTGGAGCTTAAATTGAAGACAATTATTTTTATCAGAAGCAGATTATTACCTTAGTGGTAACACAAACAAACAAACACACACCACCCACCAACCGCACAGACAGAAGAATTCCCATGGAATAAACAGAGTGTGAGCTTGCCTCTACAAATCTACTTTGCATTTGCCACAGAGTAGGAGGATGCACACAAACAGTTGCTGTGTAATAGGAAGTGCAGCAAGTTCACAGCTTTTAGTAATTACCCAGCACAAACACTGGGCTGCCTGCATGCTCCAGGCAATTACACCGCAATCCTACCTCCATTTGCAAGCCGCAGGGGCAGACATGGGTGCACCCAGTGGAGGTTTGGATCCCCAAATCGATGGCTTCACTCACAACAGGAATCAAGTTCAGAGCAGTCCTACAGCGCTTCCTGGCAGACCTACCTGAAGCCCCACAGATGATCTGTTTATGGAGAGAGGAAGGGATTTCCTCCTCACAAATTGAGGAGAAACATTTCCAAGCCTCACGAGCTGTTCACTTAGCTTATAACCTCGTCATCAATGAGGAGGGCAGAGTGCAAACATGGCTATTAAGGAGATTCAATGTTAATAAAATTAAATGTTTTTAAATAAAACATCTGGCATCAGCTGTTTCTACAATCTGTTTTTATTTAACTTTCCACCCTAAAATATTGGACTCTTCAGCTATTTTCACATGCAAACTCAAATGCCAAATTAGGCTATCTTTAAAAAAAAAAAAAAAATAAAATAAAAAAAGGTTGTCCTAGGAAAAACTGTAAGAATTATTCGCACACTCTTTGGTTTGGCACTGTGTTTGGTACCTCATGGGCTGGGATAGAGCTCAGCACAATGGTATTTTTGCAATACATTTTCCAGTGGAAGTAATTTTTGAAGAAAAGCACTCTTATTGCATTCATTTGCCAGTGGTAATCACCAAAATTAAAAAATAGCAAATCTTCAAATCTTTCCACAGATACCTTGGTACAGATGTAGACTTTTCCCTAGACAACAGAAAGCTATGAGTAAACTCTGGGGCAAAGTAGGGGAGAAGGAGAGACAGCTGTTTTAGCATTAACAAACACAAGCTATAAAATAATGAGTCAAGCTCTCAAAAAAACAACCAACCAAACCACACAACAGAAAAGCCCTCACCAAAAAAATACCCACAAAAAAACCCCACAGGACAAATCCAGACTGCAAAACATCTTAGTGCTTGGGATCTGAGAGGCTGTCCCACACCCCAAAAGCCTGCATGAGCTTTGGACAGTATTCCCATACACATGAGGTAAGATGACTGGGTCCCTTTGCTTTTCACAAGCATTAACTCCAAGAGCTGCCCATGACCTGCTCTGGTCAGGTCTACCAATGCAAGGCTCCTGCTCCTCCAAAACCAAAACTACGCAGGGGTGGGAACAGCTCATGAAGCAATGACCTGGGGTGGGAACAGCTCATGAAGCAATGACCTGTCTCCTCATCCAAGGCAGGGAAGATGCCACTATGGATGTTGGTTCCCTCTCAGCTGGAAGGAGCACGTCACAGCTTGGAAGACTGGGAGAACTGGGAGAAGAGCAAAACCAACTCTGTTTCCCTTTGCAGGACACATCAGCATACCATTGAAATTAAGACTATTCAGCATCTCAACTTTTTCGCAGACTACTTACCTAAAGGTTCTCTATCACAACTGGCATAAAGTTGTAAAGTCCCCTGACTACATCCCCAATGGACAGCCCTAGGCTTCAACTACAGACCACAGATACTTGTGATTGCTGTAATTTCTGTGTTTATTGCCACTCTCCAGCTCCCTCCTGGCCAGTCAACCAAATTAGGCAACCACAGGTTCTTTCCACAAGCCCAGATGGATCTTTTGGTTTGAGCAAAGTGGCTCGTAGTCTCTGATCTAGCTATATGCAAAAGAGATATACATCCATACCATCAAGCCAGCTTTAAAGCTGAGAGTACATGAGAAAACAAGTCCTGGTCTGCAGTAAAATTTATTCAAATTTGTTATTATTTATTCAGATGCTTGTTTTCTAAGTATATTTTCCATTCATACAACAGTATTAATTCTTTAACTACAAAAGCAATAGCATTTTACTACTAGTAAGAAAGCTTAATTTGATAACCCTCATCTTCACAAGAAGATCCACTGACAAGAAATCCTAATCTCATACCTGATCAATAATTTGTGTGGTGTAAGATTGAAGCGTTAATTGTTTCCATCCTACTTCAAGGGCACATTGTTCAAAGTCAAGTCTCATTTGTCAAGCTCTATGAAATACGTGCACATTTGCTTAATTATTCTTGATTACATGCTCTGAAAGCATGAATGCTCAGAGATGCCTCGCCTATTTTTCTGTGACAGGGAAAGTGAATGGGACCTGTTATTTTATTTCATTTTGCTGTCAAGGAATATTGCAAGATAACTGTGAAAATTAATTTCTACAGTTCCACCTAAAGATTAATTTCAACATTCAAATTATTTTTTCATTTATAAACAAAGACATTTAATTAGGATTAAAAATTAAGAAGTTAAAAAGCTGCATAAAGTTCTGAAAACATGAGTAGTAATAGCTATTGTCCTCAAACTTTGGGAGGGAGGGAATTAAAAAAGCACTAATTTAGCCATCCAGAGAAACTACTTTCTTCATTAGAAATGTGAAAACTTAATCTTCATGACCATTTATTTTGCAACAGTAAAGTATTAGCTAATCATTCACGTCAAAACATGGTTCAACATCTTAGAACTGGAATACTGCTACCCTGTAAAAAGTCTCACACCTTTCAAAATCTACCATAACCTCCCTGCTATGTAACAGTCCGAATACATCTAGACTCTAACCAAAGATCATGAGAGACAGCAGGAGGATCCCACTTATTCAAGGCCCAAGAGGGCTGAGATCAAAAGCGGTGTCATTTGAGTCACTTTGTGGCTCAGCCACGTGTTCCTCTGTAGTCCTGAGCATTTCTGGTCCTTGCAACTGGATAAGTACAGATGATGGGTAAATTATGAAGAGCACCTTAAGCAAAACACGAGAAAGGCTTCCACACCCCATCTGCTATAAGTGTGCACTGGCTTTCTAAACTAATTCAGACTTCTTGAAGAAGGAAGCTTGTCTTGACTGGGTTTTCAGTTGGTTGGTTGGGTTTTGTTGGGGTTTTCTGGTTTGGCATTTTTGGAGTTTCTGGGATTTTTTTTTCTTTGATGCATGTTTTTATTGTGACTATCCATTACACTTTTCAGATTCAGCATTTGGTCAGAGTAATAACTAAATATCACAGAAATAAAACATTCAGATGAACTAATGCATTTTTCAAACAAGAGTAAATCACTGCAATGAGCAGTCACAGTCTCCGCTGTTTGCAGCAACACCCTGACAATCTCCCACAAGCACCTCCCTTATTTTTCTTGCTGTTTGAACTGAGAAACATTATAAAAATGACATCAAGACAGAACATGGAGAGAAAGCTGTCATAAGCTGAGCAGATCTTCCAACAGTGAACTAATAGAAATACACTCTGTCCAAACTAATAAAGAATCAGCATAGGAACTGCTAATTTGCAGTACTGCTTCAATAAATGAGCCACATCATTTTTATTAGACAAAAATCCAAGTTAACCTTGAAAAGCATCCCCAACTTCCTCACATAAAAAAGTGATTAAAAGTTTTCATTATCACAATTGTGCTAATCACAAAGTCTAAGCCAGAAAAAAATACAGCACATAATTAGGAAAATAATATTAAAGATCCCTTCCAGACTCCACTGCCCTCAACAGATTCTGAATTGAGCCAAGAACGAACAGAAGGATCAAGAGGGAAAATGTCTGGCATCCAACTTAAACGGGACTCACCCAAGGAAAATGGCTTGGGACAGGGTGTCTAGAAGGAATGCAAAAAACATCAGCACTGAAGTGATTTGTAAGAAGTATTTTAAAACAATTTATGTGCTGAACAGAAGTCTTGAAAATGTATTCCCTGAGGAAATCTGTTGCTTGCAGCATGCTGTCTGAAGAAGCTTTTACATTCTCCAGTTTAAGACTCAGTTACCTTGTGGGCTACCATTAGGGCCTGTTAAGACATGCCCATAAAAAGAACTCGGGCAATTATATGTTTATTTAAATACAGAAACTTCCTGACAATTCCTGCTTGCTCCATAAAAATCACAAGTAAATAAAGGAAAAGAGTGTTGCTCATCACGGGCATCTTAACGAAACAGCCAGCCCACCTAAACTACCTCCACGTTATGTCCTCACACAATTAAGTATCCACAAAGTAACTTGTGTTGGGAGCAAGAAAAAAAAAACAAAACAAAACAAAAAA
>NW_010329010.1:0-306 GCF_000700745.2 Antrostomus carolinensis
GATCTGTCCCGCGCTCGCGTGTCTCCGCCGCGCCGAGGGGAGGTCACAGGTCCCGCAGCAGAGCACCGGGGAGGCGGGGCGGTAGTGTCAGCAGGTACGAGAGCTCCCGGAACGAGAGGGACCCGCTATTCGTATCCCGCGGGGAAAAAGATGAGAGGAACCGCACCGGGCCACGGCAGCACAGCCCGGCTGTGGGGACGGGGGTGACCGTGTGGAGATTTCCACGTCTAACGCGTTATTCGCGTGGCTTTTCCCTTGTGATTTTTCTCTGGAGGGCTCAGCGCTGAGCGGCGGGGGGGCACCGGG
>NW_010329010.1:580-1633 GCF_000700745.2 Antrostomus carolinensis
GTGTGTCTATAGGGTGTTCGTGTTGTGTTTGTATGAGTTAATGTGTGTCTATAGGGTGTTCGTGTTGTGTTTGTTTGAGTTAATGTGTGTCTATAGGGTGTTCATGTTGTGTTTGTATGAGTTAACGTGTGTCTATAGGGTGTTCATCTTGTATTTACAGGCGCTTTACACAACAGAACGGTTTGTGTCCTACTCTGGTGTTGGCACAACCAGCACATCACACCAAAAAGGTGCTCAGGGTCTTTTTCTTGATTAATCATAGTTAATTTAAAATGCAATAAATTACAGAACTAATTCAAATTATCCTTTTAAAATAGCCTTGTGTGTACCAGCAAGGAGGGGTTTTTTCCCCCTTGTTACGCTGCTCCCAGCTTGACTGTGAACCTTTGGGGTCCTTATTCACCCGTTACTCTGTGGGAACCATGGGCCTGAATTCCCTGGGAACAGGGAAGCACTAACGTGCGTTGGAATATCCTGGACAGTGCACGCTGGCACCTGGCCCAGCAAAGGTGCTGACCTGTGTCTGAGTCCCGGCTGCCACCACACTCCTCACAGGCCTTGGGGAGAGGTGCTCCAGGGTGGGATGGCTTTACTTTAAACACCCAAGTGACCCAGCTGGTCAGTGCCCTTCCAGCGCTGTGGGTGCAGCAGGCCTGGTGGCTCATGTGACAAGGAGAACTGGGACTGCCATGCTCCTGCCTTGACTCAGCAGCCTGTCCTTCATGGCCAGGCTGTTGTCCTTTGTGGCTAGCCTGTTCTTCATGGCCAGACCATCATCCTTCATGGTCAGGCCACCTTCCATGGCCAGCCCATCCTTTGTGACTAGGCTGTTGTCCTTCATGGGCAGGCTGTCCCTTGTGGCCAGGCCATCCTTCATGGCCAGCCTGTTCTTCTGGCCAGGACACTTCCATGGCCAGCCCATCTTTCATGGCCAGACCATTATCCTTCATGGTCACGCCACCTTCCATGGCCAGCCCGTCCTCTGTGGTGAGGCAGAGCCTTCATGGCCAAGCCCATCCTTCACGGCCAGGCCGTTGTCCTCCCTGGCCAGCC
>NW_010329011.1:0-8038 GCF_000700745.2 Antrostomus carolinensis
TTCCCAGTCTATATTTATGTTTGGGATTGCCTTGATCCAGGTGCACCACCTTGCATTTGGCCTTGTTGAACTTTGGTTAGCACAAGCCTACCTCTCCAGCCTGTCAAGGTCCCTCTGGATGGCATTCCATCCCTCCCGCGTGTCAACCGCACCACACAGCTTAGTGTCGTCGGCAAACTTGCTGAGGGTGCACTCAATCTCACTGTCCATGTCACTGACCAAGATGTTGAAGAGCACCGGTCCCAATACCGACCCTTGAGGGTCACCACTCATCACCGGTTTCCACTCGGAAACTCATTAACTGTAACTGTAGAAAGATCCAGATGCCGAGTTGCCATTTCTAAAATCTGCTTGACACTTAAACAAAACTATTAGTTCAGAATTTGACATCACATTGCAAGCAACTTTTGTAAGTGGCCCATAAATGAACATCTTGCCGTAACACTGGGATTTCAAATTGTGTAACAGTTTGACTCTCTTATATTCTTTCTCCTTTAAGGATTAAATCTCTCCCACATCCCAAAATTAATGTAGATGTCCCATCAGTCTAGAGCTTTCTAGCACATATTCTCTAATTATAAAATTTGTAGCTTTCAGCAAATGCCTGTAATGAAAGAGAAAATTCTTGTGAAGAAGATAAGGGTTATAGAAACAGCATCAGATATAAGTGATGAACATGATTACTTGCAACCACTGAAACAATTTCTATGGAAAGGATTTCAGGTGGCTAGAGAATCTGATAGTAGAAAGAAAAAATATAGAAAATTATTTTTAGAAGATATATTAATCATTTAGAGTTTTTAAATCAAATGAAAGAAGTCTGTAGAGAAAAAACAAACAAACAAACAAACAAACAAACAAATCTAGTTCCACTGAAATTTAAAGCAATATTGCCACTGACCTTAGTAAAGTCAGTGGGTGTCTAACATGGTTCTGCTGTGTTGGGCTTTTTATTTGTCTAGACAAAAGGCAAGATGATAGCTGCAAGTCACATAACAGTTCGTATCTGTTAGGGAACAATAGTACTAAGCAAAAAGATTAGGAGAGATTACAGCAAAGATTTGGTTGCTCTGAGGGCACATGAACTATGCAAGAAAGATACACATCTATCACCTTGCAGAAGAGGCTTCCGGTAACTCCATTAATAGAAATAATTCTCAGGAGTTATACTTTAGCCGGCTTTAATGAACAAAAAAAATTCATTTTAAGGAGTTGGGCAATTCAGAATTCGCAGGCTGGATTGTGCTGCTGTTTTAAGCATTCTAAACAATCAGAAATTCATTAGCAACTTCCTTTTTCTCTGGTACCAAAAAGCTCTGAGGCAGGTATTAAATACTCCCATTTTCCAGCACTCAAAACAAATTCACAATGCATTCCGTGTTTACTAATTCACTAAAGATTCATGGTCACTGGAAAGCAGATGTTAGAGCTTTCCTGGTAATGTAAACATCTGTGCTAGCCATGAGTAAGTAGAACGCTTCTAACACAAAAATCATTATGAAGGAACAAATAAAAAAACCTTCAAAGAGCTTAATAAAAATGAACCTGATCTAACTAATGTATTTTTAGAGGTGGTCTGAGTGCTAATTCTTTCCAGGAGATCTAAGGAAGTATCAGGCTATATTTCCAGACAGTATATACCAGAAAAATAAAAGTTACATAAATATGTATAGATTATTAGTGGTTGCCAAATAGATTCATCTGATATTTTTATGATCCAACTGTTTTCCATTTAGCCAGCAGACACTGGTATTTTTGCTCTGCAGAGAAAACTATAACAGAACAAATAAAATATTTTACACAGTAAAGCTGTTCTGCCCTTAAGGTACAGAGTTTTTCCATATTGTTTCCATTTGAAAGTTTATTCAGATTATGAACCCCCTGCTGATACTGATACCTCTACTCTCTCTCCCTTCCCAACTCTTAAATCAAATAGTTGGGTCAGCACTTGTACTTTTACTTTGATTATGTGAGGTCCCTGTGGAAAGATACAGTACATTCTAAAACGTCTTTATTTTACAGTCTGCTGCGAGCTTACATATTTGAATGCTTAATTTACAGGCGAGCTCAGGGAAGTGTTGATGCAAAGAAACCAACTATTCATACATAACCCAGATCAAAGCGGTACTCCTCAGTAACATGCTCTATAGTATTAGTTAAATAATTTAGAAAAAAAAACTTCCCCAAAACATCTGTAAGCAATTTAAATCACATTTTAAAAGTCATGGCTGACTTTTGTTTTACTTTGCCTTTCTGCTTCTTCTGCAGTCTGATTTTTGTTACCAAATGACCTCATATCCTACCCACCACCCTGAATACCTGAACGATGGTGTTGACGCACTCAGCACCACAAGGGGAGGCCAGCAAGCACAGCCTCGGACCTGGGCAGATGCAGATAAGTCCTAGACGGACTTTCAATTGACCGGAAGCTACATAAGGCATCAAATTCAGGCCTCTCCGCCCTGTCTCTCGGCTGTGCTCATTAGCATGGACTTGCCATGACATTGGCTGTGCTCACACTACATCAATCAGCTTTTAGCAAAGGCAAATCAGCTTGCATCTGCTTGTGATATACCACAAGAAGTCTATCCCATTACTGACATACCTATAACAGAGAATAAATGTGGAGACTCAAGTTAGGTGCCTTAATGCAGATGTGATTCACCAGTTTTGGAGTTGGGGGTCAAGATGGTTGCAAAGAGGCACTAGCCTCCTCTTTGCAGGAGGGTGATGGAGCTCAGCGTGAGCAGCCTCAATGCAAATGGAGCCACAAGGTTGCAGACACAGACATCTCACATCTACTTACATTATCTAGGCATTAAAAATTATGCTGTACAGTTTTTGCTCCGGCATGCGAGGAACAACTATCTCTGTGGGCAACCTTGAACCAGAGAAGAGAATGGATCCAGCTATCAAAGAAAACACTCACCATTTTTTTCTTAAAGGGGGGAATATTTTAGCTGAATCCTAGTTCAGTTCACTTCACGGTATTGTTGTGTGCAAGAACAAATAGTGGGGATTAAACATTTTAACCTAATATTGATGCCAAACACTTTTTTTAATGTTGAAAGACACCTTGAGTTATGGTTAACATTAATATATTGCTAAAAGATGTGCTCAGCACTTTAGGATTTTTCAGCATGCCAGATTAAGAAATTACCAGCAAACCCCAAAATTTTAGCGAGGCCATTGTTTAGCAAGTCAGCTGTAATCCCAGTAATGATATTTTAGGGGAGCAAACAACTCACTGTCTGTGAATCAGGACTGTAAATCCTTACAGGACACGATACAGTCCTCTCAAGGGCTCAATAGGAAATCACAGCAAATGCAGTAGAATTTATGAACAATTTTTGAAATGTCAAGACATTCTTTCACAAGCTCTTTGATGGACTGACAAAATGGTTGAAATTTGTTGTGGTTTTACGTGTTCTAATAACTGCATTATGTCAGGTGGATTTTCACATTTGTCTTGAAGTAGACTTTGGTGATATGACTTTCCTCAAAATAAGGAAGAGTAAAATAAAAGCAACGAGATACAGCTGACATACCAGAGATGGAAGCAGAATGTACCTGAAGCTAATATTAAGTAGTCCAGTTTCCAGATACTCCTTTTCCTTGTGCCTTTAAAACCAGAATAAATCCAAATTATCTTGAATATATACATTTTACCCATACTTTTAGCTCTATATATCTCATATTTTGATTGAAGCTGAAAAGAAGAAATATAAGATAACATAAAAAGTATGAAACCATCTTCCAAGCTCCCTTCCTCATGAATTCCCACAGACTTTAGTGAAATTATTATTGCTATTGATTACTAGAAATTACTATTGCCATCTTCTGGTGCAATTGAAAACTGGAAGTTGTTCTTATTAAAACATGTGTTGAGATTGCTGTTACTTCCTAGTGCTGGGAATGGTACTGTTCCTTTTGGAACTGAACATGAGTGTATAACAGGTGTGTTTTTCCTATAAATAAATAATTGTGTTTCTCCCTTAAGCTTTTTGTAAACTTGATATGTATAAACCTCAAGATGGGTCTTGGAAAACAGAAAGAGAGAAACAGTGATGAAAGATCAAGCTCGCTAAATTTCTGTGCTTTTAATAAAATTCTTTTGGTATAATTTAATGGTTTGGTGTACTGTATTTGGCTAAATTTCTAAGTATAATAAAAGTTTCTGTATGCTATTCTTGAGAAAAATTACCACCAACCTTCTCTAGGTTTTCAAGGGTTTGAACTCCATAACAAAACAAGCATACAGTAGCTTATACCTTAGATGGGTAGTATTCAAAGGTCTGATATTGAAAGCAAACATTCATGATTCTATATTTAAAAGTAAGAAGGAGATCTTCGGGCACATTCAAAATACTTTTGTGTAATTTTTACCCTCAGTATGAAAAAAGAAATAGACCAGCCCACTTAAGAACAATCCACTTGTCAAAATGACTCATAAAGAAAACAAAAACCATCAAGTCAGGAGTTAAATCTTTTCATATAAAAGGCTGCTATAAATGTAATACATATTCCAGGGTAAAGGATATTGACACATTTTTAAGTATTTTATAAATAATGCAACACTTCATGGCTACAAAGTAAAATGAACAAGTTTCAGCCTTGAAATAGGTCATTGAATATCTAGTCCATAAGGATCAAGTCACCAGGGAATTTTACATTATTCGGTGGCTTTACATTACTATGTATATGCTTCTGTGTAAGTACAACTTTCATGCATCAATAACTTTGTGAAATTTTATGGCCTGCGTTATATACCCACTGTGTTTTCAGGTTTTCAAATCTGCACATCTGTAAACTAATTACACAGAAGGGAATGAAATGCACTTGCTTACCTGCTTAGGCTCAGTAGACTGATTTCAGAGTTTGCAGAGACTTAATTTCAGGATAAAAAATAAACACAGAACTTGTTCAAGAACCCACTGGGAGCATTTCCACTGACTGCAGAGGCACTAAGGGCATTATATATGTTCCTTTGTTAATAGGTGGTGCTACTTAAAGTCAATTCTTAAATTACCGGAAATAATTCAGCAGTAAAAGAAGTTTCTATTGGCTCTAAGATTAAATACATAATACCTTCAAAGAAGTGTGGGGGAATAAAAGGTGAAATGAAGAGAAAAATCACGTAGGATGATAAACTGGTACCTTTTTTTTTTTTTTTACAGTTCTAATACCAGACTAGAAGGTAATACAAAAAGTCATTATTATACATACCTAACTACAGTATATAATACTTTAATGTTGCAGATGCTCTATTGACCCAGAATAAAGATGCAATCTTCCTTAATTATAGACAGTGATTGATCCAAAACAGTTTCTCAGTAGGAGGAAATCATGAGACATGCAAGGAGGTATCCAACTCCAGCTCATTCAAGTGAGACCCGCTCAGCTCAGGTCCTTCTTTTCTCTTCGGGACACCACAAGCTTTGAATGGGAACTGGCTTCTCTTTGTCCCATTGGAAACCTAGAGATGTAACCAAAGCGGTTGGCTGAGCCAGTCTAAAAGCTTTCCAGGTTCCCAAATGGTGGCTTCCTAATATTTCTTTATTTTTCCTTCAGCTGAGGATACTGTATTACCAAAAGACGATGGGTCAAGATAGCACATTAGGTTGTGTTCAAAAAAAACTGTCTTAGATGGTCCTGACCCTACCATTCTCCATCCCTTCTCTTTCTCCTTCATTGGTGTACCACTGAGAAGTGCCTCCGGTCCCTTAGTCCCTCTGCTTGTGTACCCCAAAATGCAGAGGCGCTGAGCAGTATGGCTGAAACACATGCCTCAGGGAAATCCAGCCTTTCTTTGAGCAGGAGAGGAAGTAGTAAATTTATAGAGAACAAAGCTGAACTGGTTCTATGAAGAATTATTGGTTGTATGGTAAGAGCCTTACAACCTGAATTCGATTAAGTATGAGACAGATAGATTTTTACCCTCCATACATTATGCATTATCAGGCAACCACTTAACTGATTCTCTTGAGTTTTAACCAAACCCCATTAGAACTGAAGAACAGAGTAATTTTTTTCTGGCCTTCCTTTCTTGAACACTTTCACTCTAAGGTTGCCTCCAAATTTTATCTGTTAGCTGCCTTCATACACTGTGCAATTGTTACTAGATCTAGTTAAACTAACAGTTAGCTCTGATTTTGTCCTGTTTATAATTTATAATTGTAATTTGAAGAAAATGTAGACAATTAGTTATATACTTACAAGACTATTTTAATCTATTTTACACTTATTTTTTGTTTCAATAATTAATTTCATTGCCTGAAGGGACAAAAAATTAGCAACTTTTATGTTACTGATGTATTATTATTTATATTTTCTTTCTTAATTCACTTACATTTGCTATGGTAGATGTTGTATTGGTCCTCTATACCATGAATAGAGTTCTCAAAGTTCTAATCAGCCTATCTACCTTCTGCATTGACATTCCTGGTCACACAATAGTTTGGGCAGCATTCATCCACTAGGAAACACGGGACATCCTGAGTACTTAAGAATTTTTTTAAAAGGCATTCATTTTTTATTACTATTGAAGCAAATCAATTACTCTAAAGTTTTGCTGGATCCGAGTCAACCATTACTATTGCTTATCATCTGCCAAAAACATATCAAACAAAAATTTAAAATGCTTATGGATGCCAAATATCTTGGCAGCTATCCACTAGTCTCTAAAAAACCTACTTAATTTTTCATAGCAGTCAGGGTTTTCTGAAGTTAATCTATTAAATACACAATTACTTTCAAATAACAGTAAGCCAATGACTTGAACCCTTCAAAGCAACACAATTGAAGTTGAAAACAACGTTGCTGGAAGGGGTCTCTGAATATTCTCATCGCAGCAAGGGCTCCTGCGGATAGAGCAAGACTCCACTGAGGTGGATGCTTTACAAAGTCAGAATGAAAAGATGGTTCCTGTCCAGACTTTTAAAAGGTATTTGATTTTCTGTATTGTGGCCACTTCATTTTCTATGAAAGACTGATAAAAACTGGCTACCTTCCAATACATTTTCCCCATAGTTTTTCCATAGAAATATGTTTCCCAGATGATGTGGTTTGATTGTTTTCTTGATTCCAGCACTGACACTGCAGGTCATTTCAGGAGAGCATTGTTACTTCTCTGCTTCTCAGGTTGCCCATACATAGAAAGGAAAAAATAATATCTATTTTAAGTACCTTGAGATCTGTGGCTGGAAAACATTCCTTGTAAGGAGTTATTATTTAGAAACAAAACAAAAAATGTTTTAAAATAATAATAAAAAATTGAGCACTTCTGAAGAGAATTTTTTGTTACTCTTCACTCCCATGCACAAGCAACAATGGGGAGGTTTGTTTGGGTTTTTTTCCCCACACTTGATACAGTTATCATCTCTTTCTCTCTCCTCACTTTCCACTATATTTTCTACTTAATTTTTAAGATATTTGTTCTTCTTATATTTTATTGATAATTTTTATTTCTTCCATTTTAATGACCTTTCCTTTGTTATTAACCTTTTTGTTGATGTAAAAGAGCATAGACTAAAGTTTTGCATAAAATAAGATTAAACAAAAACTGTAAGCACGGTAGAGAAAATTGTCTTTGTTACTAACATACAGCATGCTCTAGCCAAATTCACCAGAATCCCCCTCCTTTGACAAGATCTGGTCTAAAAATAGATTTCCTCTGCCACTCACCAGCACCATCTTTTACTAGAAAGCCTGAACAGAAACACAGTTTTCAAAGTAACGCCCTCAAGATCTGTGAAGAAGATGCACGTCTTCCTCATGCTCCTTAGAAACCCCAAGTCTCATGTCTATCCATAAAATCAGAGCCTTTAAAGAAAGGAGAGGGACTCACCAAGGCTTTAGCCATTTGGAGGGTCTCGGTAGGACTTACCATTTCATTTTCCTTCACTGGTTTCTTGCATTAAACAGGAAAAGACAACTAAGGTGAGCGAAGGAAGAAGAGCAAAGGAGTTAACCTTGTGCTGTTTTCCTATTAAGGCCTATGTAGCACTTGAATAGCCTTATGAATCACAGAATCACAGAA
>NW_010329012.1:0-331 GCF_000700745.2 Antrostomus carolinensis
TGAAGAGGAGCCAACGCACCAGCCAGAAGGTGACGGCGTCGTGGGGACGCCAGGGTGTCGCTCGCCACGTCAGCAGGCGTAGAGGGGCCACCAGCACTGCCAGGAAACCAGCTTCCAGCAGGAGACTGTCCCTGTGGGGAATGTCACTGTCCCCCACTGCCACCCCAGGGGACATGGACCCCCCTGGGGCTGTCAGATCCCACCCTGGCTGTGATGGCACCAAGAGCTCGGGGTGCTGAGGGGGTGGCTGGTTGTCACCGTGTCCTGAAAGTGTTGAGTTGGGTCACTGCTGCCTGCAAGGGACACAGGCCCCCGGGACAAACCTCCCCCC
>NW_010329012.1:384-689 GCF_000700745.2 Antrostomus carolinensis
CGTGGGGCTGAGGTGTGGTCATGGTGGGGACAGGATGGTTCCCCCAGCACCAATCCCCCCCTGGTTTGACCCCCCGGGGTCAGGTGGCAGAACTTACCACTGGAAGTAGAGGAAGACCTGTCCCACCTGGGGAGAGAGGAGCAGAGGGGTGAGCAGATTTGATCCCCTGGGACCCTTCCCCACACCCACCCCATGGAGAAGGGGCCCAGCAGATCCCACCCAGCTCCCCCCAGCAGCTCCTGTCCCACTCCAGGGCTGGCATGTCCCCAGCCCCCGTGCTGCCCGTCCTGGGCAGCCCTGGCAGA
>NW_010329013.1:0-259 GCF_000700745.2 Antrostomus carolinensis
TGAAAGTGTTGGCACAGGTGGTGATGATGATGATGGTGATGAATTGATGAGGGGAATGGTTTTTGGGGTGCAGGTGAGTGGTGGGTGGGGAGGTGGGGACTGGTTTGGTGACATGTGTCCTCGCCACAGGTACCCGCGGGGGTTTTGAGGAGATGAGGTGCTGGTGGTTGCTGGTGACAGAAAGGGGATGGGGGATAGAGAGGGGACCCCAACAGTGTCACAGTGCCCCCCTGGGGTGACACAGTGCACCCCAACAGTG
>NW_010329014.1:0-281 GCF_000700745.2 Antrostomus carolinensis
CCCGGGCAGGCGGACAGGGGCGGACCCGCGTTGCGCTGTGTTGGCTCAACACCGTCCCGCTGTCCCAGATAGCGGCCCCCCCCACCTGCAGCGCGGCCCCGGGGGGGCAACGAGGTGGCGAGAGGCGCTCGCAGAGACGGGGGTTCATCTGCCCGGGGTCGGATCTTGTCCTCCGCTCCTCTCCCCGAAACGCGCGGGTGCCTGCGCTTTGGGAGGGGCGGTGGGGAGAGAACGTCCCGTGCTCGTTGTTTCACACAAGATGAGTTGGCTTTCGATCTCCC
>NW_010329014.1:370-6693 GCF_000700745.2 Antrostomus carolinensis
GGGAAGGCAGGAGAGGAAGCCCCTCGGGAGGGTGGTCTCCTCCACGCCTCCCGTACAGCCTGAGGTCTGCGCTTACCCACGGCTGCTCCTGGAGCCGGAGCTGCGTCCTGCTTCCTCCGACCCCTCGCTATCACCGACATCTCCTTTCCCAAGGCCTGGCTTTCATTAGCAAAGAAGTTATTTCATTAGTTGGGGGAAAATCTGTCAGCAGAAGCCTGTTTGAATTTCAGCACCCCAAAGAATAATGCTTAAAATAGTGGGATCCATTCCACAGCCTGTGCTTACTATCAACCTGATAATTAAGAGGTCACAAATGGCTTTGTATCACGGCTTTGTTTCAGTGGTGGAAAGTAGCTTTACCCATCTCGAGGTTGCACTTTGCTTCCAAATAACTCGCATTGCTTCAGATGAAATTGATGGCAAGAGGAACCGCCCCCCTCTGCCTTCGTCCTCCTCTCAGAGAAAGGCGTCACCAGACCAAAAAGGAGGGACACAGGGTGTGAGGCTGCCTGTCGGCTCCAGAGCTGGTGCCTGTTGCACTTAGTGTGTGTTATATTCATCATGATGCTTGTAGTTTTGTTGCAAGGCAAGGTGGGAAGCATTCCTCACCTGGATTTTAATAGGAGTTTTACTTGTTTTAGTCTTATACCTGTTTGTGGTTATGAGTCTAATTAGGTTTATGAGTGTTATGGCACTAAGTTGGAGCAATCCCTCTGTCACTTAACAGTTTCTGAATTATTTGGGTGTTCTGCAAGCCTGTCGCTACTCTCCTCTGCATTCCCCACGTGGTGAATAGATGCCTCATTGATGATCCTTGTGGGTCCCTTCCAACTCACAATGCTCTATGATTCTATTGCAACTCCAGTGCGAACTGAGTTGTAACCGTTTTCTTCAGAAGTTATGCAGGAGAGATGATGTCTCAAAGTAAAACACTGTGGGGTCAACTGCTTCCATTGTAAGGGCACAGGGAAACAGCACCAGACTTGTAAGCCTGAATCCAGTTTTAACCTATTTCAGACTATGCTCCATCTATTGCTGAGGGCATTTCCCAAGGCTTGGCATAAGCCTGTGATTAATATTTTTTTTATTTAGGTTTTGCCTCACTGTTGAAATGTTTTGTCTAAACCCTGAATTCTGAGTATTATTCACTGATGGTGGGACTCCACTTACATAATTCCAGGGCTGGCTGTAACCAGCTGAAGCTAGAGCTTGTTAAAAGGACAGTTTCCCCGCAGTGCCCCTCCTGAGGAGTGTCCACTACTTGCGGCTGGAGGGAGGAAGCTTCAGGGCTTGCTTGCTCTGTGTAATTCCTCTCAGATTTAGCTGGTAGATGAACAAGGATTTGTCATTTCTTTGGTCTGGCAAGAGCTTGGTGATGTTAATGCCACATTTTTGAAATGTGCCAAAACCTTAGGATGTTCTGGAGTCTGGTTTTAATTTTGGTGTCGGCACAAGATGCTCCTGGTGTACGGCTCAACCCAGCCACTTGTCTGAACAGCCATACTGGTGAGAGAGGAGAAGACTGTAGGTATCAGGTCCCTGAGTGCACTAATAAGCCTTAATTGTCCTGACCAGCCTCACCTGGCATCTCCACCCACACCCTCTGCCCTCAGTGCTTGCCTGAGCCAGGCTGTAGGGGTTCCTGGCTCTAGCAGTGCAGCAGCTATGCCTGTACCTGGCTAGGGACCCTGTTGATCTGGGCCCTGACCCACAGACTGACTTCCCAGCTTGACCTTGGGCCTGCCTTGCTGCCACGGACTTCCCTGGTGACCTGGGCTCTGGCCTGAGCCCAGCTGCCATCCCCACACCAGCCCTGCTCTCCTTGCTCAGGTAGTGTGGGGTGGGCCCTGACTTGTGAGGCCCCTGCCCCACTAGCCTGGCTGTTACGCTGGGCTTGTGGCTCCCTGTCCTGTCCTGTCCCAACAGCCCAGCCCTTGTTTGCTGATGCTGGGCTGCTTCTATTCATTGTAGGGCTCCAATGGCCCTTCTGCTTTCCCTCCAGGGCAAAGGATTCTGTCTCTAGCCTGCCGTCTCTGCTCTTTTGCTTTTCCAAGGGTGGTGCCTGTCCCAGAAGCTGTTTCACTCTGGGGAGCTTCCTGAGAGGTACCACAGGCCTCTGCATGCGTGCGGGAGTCTACCTGCAGTTACGGGACCTGAGAAAACACAGGGCTGGAGAGGGAAGGGTGTTGCATGGCACAGAGCTTCTTCTGAGTTCCTGGTAGGAGCCAAACTTCTGAGTTTGAGAGTTGTAAATAAGGGTTAGAAGTTTGGTAAGATGGTGGACTCTTCTCAGCTTGGGTGTAGTTCAACTGCTAAAGGGCGAGAGAGGAAGGGATTAAAAGGGCTCAAGCTCCCTGCACCCGAAGCTTGCTTGCCGCTCCTCCACATAGGAGGGTTAGGCAGGAAGCTCTGACCTCCTTGGAAGGCTGGGGGTCTCCACAGGGGTGCGAGAATCTATCTACCCAGATCAGTTTACAAAGCTAGGACCATACAATACAAGCTCGTGGAGGCAAGGGCTCTGTTTATCTCCATACAGTGTTGATCACAATAGGATCCTATTTCTGTTTAGGGCTTCCAGATGCAATGCTAGTCAATGTCTATAATAAACAATAATATTAATAATAAGTATTAACATGCCAAGCTGCAAATCACTGACATAGTTTTCTAATATTGCTGGTTACTTTCCAGTATTGTCCTCCAGTCTTACTGCAGTACATTGTATACAAAAGAATTGAAACCCAATAATCGGCGTGTCAAGAGTTTGAAGGCATGGTTGCATTTTTTCTTCTGAAATCCGTCTATTGAAGCTGACATCACAACAAGTGAGTTCATTGGCCTAATAAAGCCAGTGTCCAGCATGCACTCACTGTTCTGTATACTAGGACATTGGTAATTAGGCTGGGCTGGTAACGAGGCTGCTGTTGCATAGAATAACTAGTATGAAAATGTTAAAAGTAAAGTGTAATGGGAGAATAATGTAGCAAAAATGTAAACAGTAGACATCAGATATGACATTTATTTTCACTCACAGGAAGACAGCTGAAAGGAAGACTTTGGCTATAATTTGTTTTCTCTGCTTTACTGAATCTATAAAAAGTCTACAATGATTTCGTTCTTCTGACCACAGTAATGTAGCTTTACATTTGAACAGAAATATACCTTTAAATTTAGATTTTAATTTCATGTCTGATTGCAAACATAGTAGAAACTTTATCCTAAAATAACATTTCTTTTATAGCCAGCTTCTTTTGTGCTACTGAAAGAAATAATAATGAGAAAGTATTCCAGCAGGAGGAGCTGGTTTAGAAGCAAATGGATTCCATGGCAACTCCTGACTCTGCATGACACCTAATAACTAGCATTTATGTTGGAAATTGTCTGTGTTATCTTGGACCCCAGATCTGCTCTTCTTACAGGGTTTTCCCCTCCTTTTAAAGCAAAAAAACATAAGGTGGTTTGTTTGGTTTTTTTAAACATATCATAATCAGTTTGTACTGGAGCTGCAATAAGATATCTATTTTTTTCGATCCAAGAATTAGCGAGAAGTGAAGTGAGTTTGTCTGCCTCAAATGTGTGCTTAGGCAAGCTGTTTTCAACTGAATGGAATTATTTTCTTTAAAAAAAAGATATATTTCAAAAACGAAATATTTGGTGAGAAATGGATTGATCTGTCAAGGGAAGAGTTGTATAGAATCAGAACATTGGAACTGTGGTTTTTTTGACATAATGACATATCCATATTCAACAGTTTGAAACATAACACAAAAAGATCCAACTGAATCAGAATGGTATCTTGGTTCTCACAGTGCTGAATGCACCAGGGGAATCTTGTAATGGGCAGCTGGAGAATAACCCAGCGCTGTGAGCATCCTGTCTGCAGTCAGTCAGCCAGTTTGACTGATTTATGAGCTGAAAAATGTGGATTTATATCCTTCTGTGCCGTGATCCAATCTAGTGCAACTGTGGGGCCTGACAACTGTTGCTGTTTGAGTGTGGAATGTTTAAACTTGTACCTAAATTGAAAGGAATCTGTTCTTAAACTGTCATGTGGTAAGCAACCTTTGCCTGTGACAGTTTCTGTAGTACTTCACAAACTGAAATTAGCTGAAATTAGCCCTTGAGAGGGAAGATTTCTGTAGACAGTTTGTGGCCTGGCTGGTTTCTCAGTCGGCTGTTGTTTAACTGGTTGCTTGAGGGCCTCAGACTGTGGAAGAGCATAGTCTCGTTTTGGGGGGTGGGGGGGGACTTGGGGGGAAAAAAGTGTCTCCTATGGTCACGTGAAAGCTGATCCAGGTTTGTGTTGCTCATCTCTCTTCAGTGTGAGTGAAAGAACAAAGCAAGTGTGGCTGAAGAAAACTCCCCGTTTTGTGATTGTTTGGCCAGGGAGAAGCGCAATCGCAGACAGTGTTCTAAGGTGCAAGTGAAAGGTGGCCAAAGTGAGAAAGATTGAAAACTCCAGGGTAGTGTAATCTTATTGCTAGCTGTTACCAGCAGCAAAATGCATGTTGCTAGCTGTTGAAGATGCAGGCAGAGGAGTGGTTTTTTCTTCTTCCTGCCCATACACACAAGATAACCCTTGTTTATTACCTGTCATTCAGAACATGGAGTAGTCTTGAGCACTAAATGGATGGGTAGAAAATGTGAAAATGAGGCTTGGTTTAGCTCACCTGTTACTGTAGCTCACAATTAGATGTTGGCATGGAGCTCCTTCAGTGGAGAGCCTGATCTGCCACAAAGATACTTGTGACTAGTGCTTGGGATCAGAACCAAACTACCTATAAGAAGGATTATAACAGATAACATAAGAAAGGTGAAGAGGCAAAAAAAAAAAACAACCCAAAAACCCTAAGGCCTCAAATACAGTTTGGAACACAGTTTGAAGATAGAGGCATAGAAATGGAAAACACAGAAAGCCCAGAAAAAGGTGCTCTGGGTAGCAATGTAGTAAGAAAATAATTTTAAAACTTTTTTAGGTGTGTGTGTTTATTTTTATCTACAGGAGAAAAGAAGATACACCACAGAAAATATAAAGAAGGGCATAAGTAAAATAGAAACAATGCTAGACAGATTAGGAAATTGAAATGGAGATGAGGTGAGGGCTGAAATGGAAGAGCAAACATAATTATGGGAAAGGAAGAAGAATTGGGGAAAACAGAAATTTCAAACAGGGAATTACTTGATTTAGCCTTATTCCTATATCTTATTACATTGTTATTTCTCATAGCCTGAAGTTTTGTGGTTTGGAGAAGAGATGGCAGAACAATGTTGCATTGATGATCTGAGCTGGACAGGGATTCTTGCATGAAAATATAAGTGGCAGATAGAAGAATGAAATAATGATTGTGGCCAAAGTCGGGGGTTTTTTTGTTTGTTTGTTTCATTTTTTTCCCTTCTCTTTTTTAATTGCAGGAAAATCAAGGGGTATAAGTAAAGAAAAGGAGCAGTGAAAGTTAATTTTAAAGGAGATGATTGCCTTCTCCAGTTACACATAAACCTAACACATAGACAAGGATCTGATTCCAATCAGTAATATCTTTGCTCTTCCAAAAGATCAAAGCGATGTTTCTCCTCTGAATGTTGGGTTTTGGTGGGTTCTTGCCTTTCTTCAGTAGTGGTGGCAACAGTAACTTCCAACTTCAGTGGCTTCTTATGTTCATGCTAAGAAGTAACATGTTTGTTACTGTAATATTTTTATATATATAATTATACATATATAAAGTGTAACATTCTACCGTGAATCTATTTATTCTTCCTTCCCTGAGAAATGTTGACATAGCTGACTGTATTTTGTTAATGTCACATGCTATACTTCCAAATATAAGGATATGGATTAGTTTTTAATGTGGACTTCTTACTCTTTACATCAAATTGGTATGATGTAACATGAGAGCTACAAACATAAGTGTGTAAAATGGAAAGAAGAGCATATATATGTCTTATAAAATTAAAAGTATGCATTTCTTTAGGAATATGGCTAAGAAAGAATTTTTAAATAGCAAGAATCTCACCCCTAAATGCACCCAAAGTGGAATTCAAGATGCGAGGTGCTGAAGTTCCCCTGTCTGGTGAATATGGAAATGAGAATGGATAACTGCATATGAAGAGGGAAGCGTAGCACAAAGATGGAACACAGGAATGTAACTTATATTTGGTACCTTGCCTAAGACTACAAGAGAGGTGCTTGTCTGTTTGGAGTTACTTGGAACCTTCCCCTGAAAACAGAGGCTTGCTGTCTTTCAGAATAGGAGATAGGACTCGTGCTTTCTTACTTAAAATTTAACTATCCCATCTGCTCCCATATAAAATTCCTTCCTTCAGTTCTT
>NW_010329015.1:0-7203 GCF_000700745.2 Antrostomus carolinensis
AGGTGTGTCCCATCTTTTGCCAGTAGTCCTGATTCCATGTAAAGATCCCCATGGTCAAAGGAACCAAAATTCTGCCTGTGGCACCAGCCTCTAAGCCATGTGTTGATCAGACATATCTTCCTGTTCCTATCAGTAAACCTCCCTGCCACTTAAGGGGTTGAGGAAAAAATTACCTGTGCACCTGGTCCTGCAACCAATCTCCCTAATGACCTGAAGCGCTTCTTAATTACTTTTGGACTTTTCTCTGAAATTTCATCACTACCAGCTTGTATGACCAAAAGCAGGTACTTTGTACTCACCTTTTTTCTATTTCCGCACTGAATCTCACCGTGCCTTGGAGAGCTTGAGGAATCTATGTAGCCTGCTATGGAGAATTAGACCAGATATGAGAGAATAATGTCACCTAGATTGTTTTCCTTGGGCCCCTACATAGATAAATAAATGGGACAGAATCTTTCTTTTCAAGTATGCAATAGGACAGCATCACCTGCCTGTTCTTTGCAGACAGTGCAAATTTTACATGTCTGTGTAGGTAGAGTTTTGCTATTTTTTGTTAATCTGTATCATAGGGATAATGGTAAAATCTCATTAGGAGAAGTAAAATATGTGACCACAAGTGATTAGGGTAAATTTGTAATATGAGACTAATTTCCCACTGGCATGGTGCTCTGATCTTAGCAGGTGAAAATATATGAGTTCTTTCTGAATCTTTTTCTGCATTTCCTGACCTTTTGCTTCCTAGCTTATTTCTCTTTCTGTTCTGCATTAGCTGTAAGCCATGGAGAGATGAAACTCCATCTTCTCAGCAAATCTCCAAAACATTTTGCATGATAGTATACTGAGCTTGAACAACACAAGCTTACTATTCCTGCAAGTAGCACATCCTGTTATATAGGGGCATCCTTCAACTCTGGATAACCCCTTGATTAACGGTGTCTTATCTCTGCTTTTCTACTATGACTTAGCCAGAATTCAGAGTGGGCTTTGTACTATGCAAAGCCTGAAAAAGAGAGATAAGAAGACAAAACAAGAACTTAGGAGACAAAGGTTGTTTTCTTTTATTCTAATTATGCAATTTATTTTGTCACTTGTTTTCTGTCTCTTGTTTGTGGATTTCTTCCATTAAGCCTATCTAAATGACAAAAACATTATGTCCTAAGAACAGGAAAAATATATAAGAACTAATAAGAAAAGGACACAAAGTCTTTTCACAAAGAATTTTTGCAGTATGAAATGGTGAAGAAGATTGAGAGTTAATCTAAACATTATATACTGGCATTTTTACATCCTTTTTAGTCTAACTTTTCTCCCTTTGGATAGTTGGTTTATTCTTGAACAAAGCTAGCTGCTTTGAAGTAATGATTCACTCCAACTTGATCAAAACCAAGAGTGGCTAGAGAGGTGCCCCTGAGGCAACATAATATTCTCTTATCCTCTAGGAACAGGAATCAGAACATTTGCAGAGCATCTGCAGTTCAAAGAATCACAGAGTAGCTGAGGTGAGAAGGCCCTCCTGGAGATTACCCAACTCAACTCCCCTGCACAAAGTGCAGTCACCTACAGGAGGCTACACAAAACCTGTGTCCAGTCAGATTTTTAATATCTTCAAGAACAGATTCCACAATCTCTCTCAGTAATCTGTGCTAGTGTTTCACCACCCACACAGTAGGAAAATTATTTATTATGGTTAAATAGAAGCGTTTAATGGAATATATATTCAGAGATAATTTGCTTCTCCAAGACAGTCTAAAGTTCATTAGAACAGTAATCTAAAAATTATATCAGATGCCAAGTTCTTACATCAAGTTAATTACTTGGCATGGAAGAACTTCCATCAAGTTAGTTACCTTGACATTTTTTTATACCAATATTAATTATGGCACAGAAATCTCAACAAGCACAACTTCTTATGACTCAGAAAACTCTGACTCATTTTTTCTTCTAAGTCTTTCTGAGTTTTCTAAGCAAAATAGACTACCAGCATATAATACTGGTGATATGAGCTAGCCCGTAGATGAAAAATTGAAGACATGTTTTTTTTTTCCTTTCTTTTAAGGATTTTCAGGGAACCAAAGTTCTTCCTGAAAGAGTCAAAATTAATAGTGGCTCTGAAATGGATTTAGCATAAACAACAAAGCAAACCAATAATATATATGCTGACAGCATAGTCTCATAGGCAAGACAAGAAGGTATAGTCTTTCCAGAAGAAAAAAACACAGATTAATTTATCTGCAAAGAATAATAATATAATGGGGTACAAAAGGAAAATCACAGAATCACAGAATGTTAGGGATTGGAAGGGGCCTCGAAAGATCATCTAGTCCAATCCCCCTGCTGGAGCAGGAACACCTAGATGAGATTACACAGGAAAGCATCCAGGCAGGTTTTGAATGTCTCCAGAGAAGGAGACTCCACAGCCTCTCTGGGCAGACTGTTCCAGTGCTCTGTCACCCTCACTGTAAAGATGTTTCTTCTCAAATTTAAGTGGAACTTCCTGTGTTCCATCTTGCACCCATTGCCCCTTGTCTTATCATTGGCTGTCATCAAGAAGAGTCTAGCTCCATCCTCGGGACACTCACCCTTTATATATTTATAAACATTAATGAGGTCACCCGTCAGTCTCCTCTTCTCCAAGCTAAAGAGACCCAGCTCCCTCAGCCTTTCCTCATAAGGGAGATGCTCCACTCCCTTAATCATCTTGGTGGTTCTGTGCTGGACTCTCTCAAGCAGTTCCCTGTCCTTCTTGAACTAGGGGACCCAGAACTGGACACAATATTCCAGATGCGGTATCACCAGGGCAGAGTAGAGGGGGGGGAGAACCTCCCTTGACCTGCTTACCACACCCCTTCTAATACACCCCAGGATGCCATTGGCCTTCCTGGACACAAGGGCACAGTGCTGGCTCATGGTCATTCTGCTGTCCACTAGGACTCCCAGATCCCTTTCCCCTACACTGCTCTCTAGTAGATCATTTCCCAACCTATACTGGAACCTGGGGTTGTTCCCGCCCAGATGCAACACCCTACACTTGCCCTTATTATATTTCATTAATTTTTCCCTGCCCAACTCTCCAATGTGCAGAATTGTTAGACTTTGTGGTCAGGGAAACAGTAAAGATGGATTATAATGGTTACCGTTGTATTTCAGTGTTAGTTTAGCACATGAATTTTATGTAGCGCAGCTTGTATGTTGTAGACTAAAATTAAATTAATAAAAAAAGGACAACTATGGCACATTGTGTAATTGGCTTTGTGAAGATCCAGTGTTTCAACTTTCAGACATGGATATTTTTATCATTATTAAAGGTACATGCTAAAGTTTTTTCTCTGGTAAATTTATCAGGATTATTCTAGCATCTGAGAGAGAGAAGTGTGGATTAAGAGATCTGAAAACATTGCAGCCACATTAATCTGTCCACCATTGGACCCAAAATGTGGATGTCATGTCCCTTGATCTTCAAGGTTTCAAGGTACCTGTTAACCATTTCTACAATCAATGAGTCTTCACTTTGAAATGCACTCTTCTCTCTCTCTATCAGTTCAAACATGTGGCTGAAGTGCATGAACAGATTAGAAGGGTTCAATTTTTGCCTATGCTATAGGTCCAGGAATAACTGGTAAGTCCATGACAATGCTCAGCTGGGCTTTTACAGTTACAACACTAACAAGAAGTACAAGGTCTTTTAGTTCATTCTACTAGCATACAATTTTTTAGTGTTTTCTATAATACTAAACTTTGTTCAAACAACATTGATTATACATACCTTTTGCACAAAACTCAAGTTTGGAATGATGAGATATAACTGCAGAAGATGTCATTATTAAAATCTTGAAATGGTATTGTATATCAATGTATTGAATTTGTACAAGCCATGACAAGTAAGTGTCACATAAGAAGAAATGGTAAAACAAGTAACACACTGAAAGGGCCAAATATGAAAACAGGAAACAAGACTGAAAAGACAACATCATCTTTCGTCTCCTTGGTTGTAGTGAGGTTTTTTGCCATCTGTTCTAAATTATCATAAGCCCATGTTCCACAACCATGAAATGAGACTTCAGCAGTCACTGATAACTCTGCTGCAGAGCCAATGGGATACAAAACGATTGTGGACATATGACTGCATTTGTGCATATTAAAGCACATGAAACAAAGTTTATGATGGTTTTATATGGGAGTAGGAAGACATATGGAACCTGATATTATGAAGATTCATTGACAGATGTTACTTGGCATTGCAAAAACCTGATCATAGGGACTGATCTGTTGGCCCTTGAGTGACTTTCAACCATCACCAACTGTTGTGACTGCAAAATATTTGAGCTGGTAGAAGGAGTCCCATAGTCTGCTTTATTGCATTGCCAAACTGTGTCATTTGTACTGAATGTCAAATGAGCTTATGTTATATATTTTTACCTCTTAGAACTACTTAAAATCAAATCTTAAACCACTTCAGTCTGTACCCATTTTTTCATTCCAGTTCTGAATCATTCTGTAAACATCTTACTTTATTTATAATTTTAATTTTGGCTAGTTAATCACTCCTCTTCCTGCAAACATATTTAATATGAATCCAATTATATTATTAGTGCCACATTTGGGACAGAGAAGAGAGACAAAGCAAAACCTCCCAGAGATAAGTTACATGAGCCTGTGCAATTTGGTGTTCTAATACTGAAAGACTACATCAGTATTAAAATAATGCAAAAGAGGTCCATCTTGTTTATACTATATTTTATGCCATAAAATCTGAGGATTTAAAAAAAATCCTTAGATTATAAAATATTGTCAGAAATGTATTTTAAACAAAAAGGGAAAGGTATTAACACCAGCTAAATTGCCTTTTCTTCTGAGATCCCCATTGAAGTCCATTTTAGAAACTCTAAAATAATAGAAATCTTTAATTCCATCACAGCAAGAGAATGGTATGCGATATTTATATATTTAGAAATATAAACAGTTCTTTAAAGCCCTAACCCCATATTTTCCATTGTTTGAGTTTACCAGTAGTCTATAAAATATAATAAGAAATCCATCATTTTCCTGAAACACTTTTGGATTGTTCTACCAGTCTTTTATTTTCCCTTAAAAACTATTTTTATTATACATATGGATAGCTGCCGTTGTAGCTTCCACTTTCCAAGACTAATTATACTTCTGGCACTGGCTGCTCACAGTAAATACTATTGAAACTAACAAAGGAGAGAAAGTGCATTTCCAGACATCACAGTTTAGTTTTTCCCAGGCAATAAAATATGACACAGGACAGAAAGGTATGAAATCTGAAAACATTTTCAGTTCTGATCTTCTTGGGAATCTTCCTTGCCTAATTTTTATACTAATACACCTGGATGCAAGAATATACTGAAAGTTTTTGATTTGGAGGAAAGTCCATTTAATTAATGTATTGGAAACTTGACAGAACTGTTTGATCTCAAGGGCTGTAAATAATCTTCTGTGGGTTGTCTTCACCAGCCTTATTTAGCTGCCTTTATTCTTCTATTTCTTCAGGTGAGATCAAGTTGAAAGCACAAAATGCCAGTATACAGTTTTCTGTCTAACTGACTGCTTCTACATAGGTGGGGAAACACCCTTACAGAAAGGAAAATGTGATCCGTCATTTCTACCTTCCTTTGGTGTGTTTTCTGTAGGAAGGAATGCAGTCTGTCATCATTTCTGCAGTACTCCAAGCAGAAAATGTCCTCCAACCTACTCCAAATCCTTTGGCAGAGACTTAATTATGGAACTGATAACCCAAGGTCTAAGGGAATTATATCTTCTGTTTCATTTCTGATTTACTACAGCCTACTGTATCTAATGACTCTAGCTCCCATATCATTACAACAGGATGAACAGTCAATGTTTAGATAACAGACCACTCATCTCCTAATCATAGGATATGCTCAAACCATCAGAAAGCTCTGACTTAGCATAAAATTTTCTCTGGGCTGGATCATGGTGACTGAAAAACAAGTGCACATCCTTGCTATGTTACAAAGTCCAAATGCTATATACTAGGGAAATGACTACAGAAAAAGATTCAGTTCAGCAGATGTCCACTATGTCTAGGTAGGATTAAAGATTTCTGTTGTGTCAAAATTTTATGATCATGAAGATGGTGTGATCATGTTTATTCTGCAGGATTTACACAATAGTAAAGTGTTCTGAGGCACTTCTAGGTTTTATTTTAAGAAAGGAAGATTTATTTAGCTGAACTTGACGATAAATCATTGCTTTACCACTAAAATCAGGAAAATTGAATTCCAAGTAAATGAAAGATACAGACAAGAGCAGAGAAGATGGACACTGGACAAGTTAATTACTCATAAGTTAGTGGCATTTGTGCTGACATTCAGAAGGTGACAATATGGTATGTACAGCAAAAATTCTTTGGACTGATAAAGGCTCTTCACTTATTATTTTCTAGAGCTTATCTGTGTAGTGCAGCTTACAGTATAGTCATAGAAAATGTTAGCCCATGTCTATTACATGTATTTTATTAGTTTTAAATAATGAGTTTCAAAAAAAAGCGATTCAGCTGCCTGGGCAAAAGCACATTATCCCAACATTTGTAATATTTCAGGCTATTTGAAGGTGTTTAACAACTCCACAGTGAGATTCTGTGGTTCTTGGCATTATGTCAGCAGAAAGCATTTATGAATATCTGTAACAGCTTTTAACTTTAAAAAAAAAATCCAGTGTCACCTTGAAAGTAAATAACAACAGAGAAAGCAAATACAGGAATTTTTAAAGAAATGCATATAAAAGCAAACCAGGAAAGCAATAACATTGCTTTCAAATCACAACGCAAATCCAGTCAAAGAGTACCAACCACGACCACAATTATTAAAATAAGTTATTCTGGGAGGTTATAAGAAGTTATGTTGGCTGTATTTGTGCTGAAGCATTCTTCTTCATAGTAATTTCACTAGCAAAGGATTCAAAAGTTAACCAAATATGTCTCTTTTTTACACATCTGTGGTTATTTCAGTCCTTTGGCTAACAGCTAAATACAGCCGCCCTCTCACTCTCCCTCACCCCCAGGGAATATGGGAGAGAAATAAGATGGTAAAAGTGAGAAAACCCCTGGGTTGAGATAAAAACAATTTACTATTGAAATAAAATAATAATAATAATAACAGTAATAACAGAATCAAAGAATATGCAAATAATTTATTGTCCTGGTTTTGCTAGGATAGAGTT
>NW_010329016.1:0-2678 GCF_000700745.2 Antrostomus carolinensis
GCTCTTCTGGGCAGGGTCTGAGCCGGGGCTGGGCTCGTGGCTGCAGCCACAGCACGAGTAGTTCAGCCTTGGATGTAAAAGGAAGGAGAAGTCAGTCACCTCACCGCAGATGTGCTGGCACCCTGGGAACCTGCACTCTTCATCTACACATGTAGGAGGGACAGGCTGTGGTATATAATCCTCCTCTGTGTATTTGGATTTAAGAGAGAAAATAACGTCAGCCCCGCCTGACCTTGAAAGGCAGCAGTGCTCATCTACCTGTTGTGTCCCCCCAGCCAGGCACCCAGTATTTTTGACGGGCTCTTTCCTCCCACCGCGGACAGCAGGACGTGCTGCTCCTCCCTCTGCTGCACCCTCAGTCACACCAGATGGGCCTTTTGACCCAAACCTACACAGCACATCAAAAAATGAATTTTAAATGGCACTAGCCTACGCAAAGGACAAATGGGTAGTCTGCTAAAATCGGGGCACAAGGTTGGATAGAGATGTGATTTTATGGAAAATTAAGCAAGATTATCTCCTCATGTTCAAACAGTAGCAAACATGGAGGCACATGTACTGTGTTGTTCATCGGTGCTGGACAAAACTGTGTATCAGTATAGACAGTAAGCCTCCAACCAATGTATGAAGAGAAGCATTTTGGATGCATAAAGGGGATCTGCATACTCATTAAAGATACTTAATGAGGATTATTAACACATGTGTTTTTTCCCCTTGGGAAGTGTATGGCACTGCATAATACACTCCTGCACCCAAAATTCAGTACTACTTCTTGCCAAACTGTAATCACACATGTAGTCCTTCACCATAAAGCCCATCCTTCCTGACAAGCCACCACTTGGCTTTGCCTTGATTTAGCAAAGGTGTGGAATGGCCCTCTTTGTACACTCCAGACTTCTTCCTTGCTTGGCTGCAGTGTGAGAATAAAGGGCACGGTGGGATTCATGCCTCCACACCCCCTTGAAACAGGAGCCTCAATATAGAAGTGGAAGCTCTTCCTGCAGTTCTTAGATACTGGCCTGACAAACTGTACTACCCTACACCCAAAACACAAAGAACTTGAGGAATGTTCTCTGATGTAATTTTCTTTTTTAGCACGCATGGTGCAGCTGGAGGTGAAGCCAGATGCCAAGGTAGACTAACAGCAGCTGCTCTCAGAGACAGCAACAATCCCAAAGCAGAGCATTAAATTATAGAAGAGTCATCATTGTAGGCGTCAGGAAAATTCATGCAGCTCCTGGGGGAATCGCCAGTTGCTTCAAACCCTGCCACTGGAAGCAGGACGTTTCCTCTTTGTCCCTGCCAGCCCGGGTATGCAGCCCTCCCTCCGCGTATCCTCTCTGACGTCTGTCCTTGGTCCCCTTCCAGGCAGGCTGGGACCTGGCACTCAGTCCCACAGCTGCGCGCCAGATCCATCCCCAGCCTTCCCCCAGAGCTTGTCCTGCCCGTGGCCGGAGCCTGACCTCGCAGCCACCAACCCGCTCAAGGAGCCGAGCAGGGCAGCAGTCGGTTGTGCTTAAGTCCAAGGCTTTACTTCCCTGCAGGGGACTTGCAAAGCTCTCAGTGCTGTATTTACTTGCCTTGAATCTTTGCTTTTTGTGCTGAGCTACCTCAGTGCCAGAGATAAACTAGGTATTTTTGAACTCCCACACAAATGGTTTCATATACAGACTGTACACAGATGTTTTAATAAACTTTTCCTGCGCCCCACACTCTGCCTTTTTCCTTCCTCTAGCTTAAGGACTTCTCATTTCTGCGAACTTTTTTTAGTTACAATCTATTCGTCTATCGCACATGTCACCCATCCCACTTAACATGAAACAGAAGCATAGACTACACCTAACTCCACACACGTCTTTCATTTAAAGAAGTTCACAGAAAGGTTTTCTGTAGCTTCTCCAGGAAGTCTAACCAAAGGCAGAGCTTACTTCTGGAAGCAATGGGCTGCAGTGTGAACCTCGTGTTTGTGAATAAGTCTCCCGCCACAAATGTGAAGAAATCTCTTACTTGTGGTCCAAACCTACCAACACAAAAAGTAACAACAGAAGTTTTAACCAAAGAAGTGTCATTCCTGAGTAGAGGGACAGAGAAAAGGAACAGATTAACCTGTGATAACAGAAATTCTCTCTCTTGTGCCACAGGAGCTACTAGCAATTACAGAGGGAAATACCTTTATTTATGTACTGCTTCATCATGTGTGCAATGAAGTAGCACATGTATCGGACTTCCTGCCCTATGCACAGACATGTTGGTAAGCACATACCCAAACATTCAGATGTTTGTCAACACAGCATCTTTTGTGTGATAGATGCCTAGGCAAGTAGGTTTTCCTAAGGGTCCCAACATGTTCTCTAAGACAAAACTACAGGTACAGCCATTTCAATCCTCACCCATTTTTTTTTTTCCTGCCTTTTTTTTTGTTACTCGTTTTTCCCCCCTGAAACGCTCTGAAGCTTCAGCTGGTAGATGCATCTCGAACAGCAGCCACTTCATATACACATATCCTTTTGCAGAAACAGGAGAGTCTTTGATGGCTAGAAACTAAATGCCTTCCCACCAAACAAGGGGAAAGCACACGTGGTTCAGCTATGATGGATAGACACTGCGACTCAGGCGCTTTACAGAGAGGAATGTCCCTCTGTGTGTTGTGGGTTACAACAGGCTTGACCACATCTTTA
>NW_010329016.1:2713-6412 GCF_000700745.2 Antrostomus carolinensis
GAAGTGTTATTTGTCAGTAAGTGTGTTACTGACTTCATCAGCAACCTCCTCCAAGACAGTGATATTCATGTCACTGAAAAATTGTCGCAAAGGCTGTACATACCTGTAATGAGACTTGCCAAAGCCAGGAGTGTGGCTTTGCTTCAGCGCCTGATATAATTCTCCCTGTGGTGTTTGGCTGAAAATACCCTCTGCCACAGTTTGCTGGCCAGTCCACAACAGACAGAGAAATACATTCAACAAGCAAAGTCACATCCCAACAGTGGTTCACTGATCCTAGACTTGGTGGCTCCTACAACTTGAAATATTGAGGAAGGAGATAAATATTAAACCTGAATCCCAAGTCATGTTTTGCATGCACCACAGTCATTTCTTGACTAACTGCCTGGCACACTTGGGATACTAAAAATGCTGTAAATTTAAGAAATCAGAACATCAATGGACAAGTTTGCCACGCAAGTATAGAGCTCACTGTTAAAATTTCAGAGACCTATGGTTTCCCAAAGGGCTGGGTTTTTAGCTAGAACCCCCATGCCTCTCAGCCTGCAAGTGACTGGCTTTTGGGAGGGGCAGCTGCTTTGCATTTGGCTGCTTGGAGGACAGCAGGCTAATGGAGAGCAGTTAGTACTCAATAGCTGGGCATGAAACTGTGTGAGCTGGTTTCAATACATTATCTCTGAAAAACTGTTTATTTCCAGGGACTCACTTGGCATTTTAATTAGAAAACAAACAAACAAAAAAGCACTTGATCCTGCACAGTGTATTTCTCCAGATCGTTCATTACCTCCTGCTTGTTACAGGGTTGAGGAGATGAGCTTAAACTAGGTGAGGTTATTATTAATCATCTTTGGTAAAAGGCAGTTGGCTTCTGTGATGCTAGAGAGGTGGGCAAGTGATACAGGAAAAAGCTGGTGTCTCGCACAGGGTAGGAGCCTCCAAATTTAATATCCCAAATAGAGAGAAGTCCTTTATTTCCTATAAAGGCATATAGTACCCATATATTCCATTTTTCTACAAGAGAAATAACAAAAAACCTAAATGAGAATCTCATGAGGAGAAAATGCACGGGGAAGGTGCAGACGTGGTGACTGAGGGAAGGGCCTCCAGGGTGGTGAAAGCAGAGGAGATGCATGTCCCCGCTTTCTGCAGCTCCAGGCAAGGTCTCAGCATCAGTGCCCAGGCACAGCACCAAGGTGTGATAAGTAATAATTTGCTAATCAAACAATCAAACAATTAATTTAACAGTTCTTTCAAGTAAGAGCCAGAGACTTAAGCAAATGGTTAAATGTCAAACCGCAGAGTTATGTCACCATGATGCTCATGCATCCTGTTATTTAGTCAAGGCTTAAGTTTAGGTATTTACATATAGGCGATGTAGACATGATAATTGTAAAATCTACAATCACGACAGAACTGCCTGAAGGATAAACCGAGAAAGGCGACTGTGAGTATTTGTCCAACGGACCGGCCCGGCAATTCCCGGAGGACCCGTGAATTGCATCAGATAACCTAAACTGACACATCACGGCCATCACAAGGAGTTGTCAACAACTAAAACGACTCATCATAAATGATAAGGGACTCAACTGCCCTGGAGAGGGTATAAAGAGGACTGCTCTATTAACCCATTTGCGAGCCGTTGGCAGAGCGAAGACTCCCCGGCCGCCCAGCGCGCTGCTTTGCTCACCTATATCTAATAAACCCGATTTAAATCTATAATCGGACTCTTTGTCTGTATTACTTATAACAAAGGGGCTTGCAACTAGGAGAGAGGAAGGTGTGTAAATTAATTCAATCAGTTTTAACTAACCTAAAACCATTTTTACAAAGCTTCAACCTACTTCAGAAAACTTGTTCTGTCACAAACCTAGATTCAGTCTGTAGTGAAATGGCTGTGTGAGTTTGGTCGCTAAATATTGTGAACTTTTCCTGCCCTTCATATATACATATATATGTATGTGTGTGTGTGTGTGTGTGTGTATATATGCACACACATATTCCAGTCAATATTGGAGCAGGAAAGGATTCTCAGTGCAGGCTTAAAGCACAAGGGCTGCTTTATCTGACAACTATGCCGTGTTATGGCTCTAGGGATTGCTTTCTCTCATTTAAGTGGAGAAGTGGGTTGTCAAATAACAGGCATCACACAATCAAAACAGGTCTCTTCTGCTTTCTCAGAAATGCTTGTCTCATCTTTTTCCAAGACCTTTTTTAAGAAAGCAGCTACAGCAGCATGGCACTAAATTAACCCCTAATACTGCTGTAACAGTGAGGCTGATGCTGAAAAAAGCATCATTTAGCAAACACAGATCACTGTGAAAACAAGGAAGAAATTATAACATAACCCATCACACCATGAATTCAAATTAATGTACAGGTTTTCCTAAATCTGGATTCTCTGAGGCATTTGTAGGGTTTTCTGGACAATGTGAACTCAAGACAGCATTAAACTTTCCTACATGCAGGAATTTCTACTCAGTCCCAATCTGGGGTGAGGCAGCTTGCACTACAGCCAGTGCCAGAGGCAGGGTAAGCAAATTATCCACAACCATTGCAAAAAGCAACCAGAGAGATGAAAGGACTGACTTTTTATGCTTGTGTCATTACTGAGGGTGTTGTGTCTGTGGCAGGGGAAGGACCAGAAAAGCCAGCTCCCGCCGTTGCTGTCAGGGCAGTACAGTGCAGGTCAGATCACGGCACCCGAGCCTGGATGGTTCCGTGTGCTTTGTGCACTGCGAAGAGCTCTCTGTCAGCAGCCCTGCGCTGGAAAGCACAAACAAGAGGGTGTTTTGGCAAGGTTCTCGTGCAGGAGCTGTGACTTCCTCCCTGCTTCAAATTATAGGAGGTGAGTGGGGACCAGAGAATGCAGAGGAGAAAGAGTGGGTCTGCACTGCCAGGCTGAGCACCAGGCAGAGCCAGGAGATGTGATCCTGACCAGCAGGAGGTCACAGAAGCTCTTGACCCAGATTTTTTATGTTACACTACCTTTAACACCACAGGGGACAAAACCTCTCCTTCATCACACTGCCGAGCCACCCGTGACACCGTTGTTACTGAGTTGTCTTTTGTGCCCGTAGGCGAGCAGGAGGTGGCTGGAACGGGACGGAGGTCTGCAGGGTCATTTCCTTGCTCGTGCTTCCCCACTTTGTTTTCTAAGCTTCTTCACATATTGTCTGAGTGGCATAGCCTGTCGTATATTGGAAGGCTGGTGATAAGATAGATGACAGCTGTTTAGGTCACATATTAGATAGGATTAATGCTTCTAAAGACTTACAAGCTACAGCTTAGTACTCTGCTACTCTGCTATCTGAACACATTGGCCGTTGTACATGTGATGGCTGTCAGCTCAAGACCCAGCACTTCTATAGCCTGAAAAAGGTGGAAGCTGGACATCCAAGTGACCATTCCAAGTGGCAAAGGATATGCACCATTCCTTTCAGTGATGCAGACTGGCAGTAAAAGCCACAAGCAACTGTGTGCTTAGTCTTGTGAAGGAGCTCCCAGAGGAAGGAAGGACTGGTTTTGCCCGGGGCAAAGGTGCTGCCCCACAGAAAGTAGACACACTCATTCCAGCTTGCAGAGGTGAAAAAGGAGCACACCCATTTTAATACCAGGCAGAATTTTTGGCTTTAAGTTTCTTTTGGACCGAGAAAAGGAACAACCTTTTCTTTTGTCTACCTTGACTTCAGCAAGGCTTTT